>NW_015167081.1:490789-526934 GCF_001447785.1 Gekko japonicus
GTGGGTGGGGCTGAGAGAGCTTGAGAAAACTGCTGTGGAGAGAACAGCTCTAAGAGAACTGTGACTGACCCAAGGTTACCCAGCTGGCTTCATGTGGAGGAGAAGTGGGGAATCAAACCCAGTTCTCCAGATTAGAATCCGCCGCTCTTAACCACTACATCAAACTGGCTCAAGCAAGCAAGCAAGCAAGCGAAGAACATCAAGGTCATGGCCTGTGTTTTTCTATTCCTTCCCCCACCCTCTTTTTAAAACATCCAGTCTAATGAAGTGTTCCGGAGAAGTCAAAAGTTTGCACCCCACTTTGTGCCATTTGGGTTCCCTTTAATAAAAACATATTACGTGGATTTTGCTTTGAACCAATATGGGTACCTGGAGATTCTATCTGATTTATGAGAAGAAATTTTGCCGCAGAGGGAAGTTGCAACTTGCAACTGGTAATCATAATAAGAAGGTAAAGCAGAGATAAGAAGGCTGGAACAAATCCTCCACCACACTTCTCTCTTTCCCCCCCTGGGGTGTGTGTGAGCAACAGTGTGAAAGAGAGTGCAAATTTCCATTTTAAACTTAAAAGCAAATGATTGACAGACAAGTTCAAAGAAAAAGTGGTACAGCCTGGATCAGGTGTTCTTTTCTTCCTGCTTTGAGAATATGAAGTGGGGGCACAAGGGAAGCAGTGAGTGAGACCCTAAAGCTATGTATGGGGCAGGTGTGGATTTTTTTTTTAAGGGGGGAGACTGTCACACATGAAACCCCCATGCTTCAAGGAGGCTACTCCCTTTGCTTTTTTTTTTTTAAAGGCCTGCTACACCCTTTCTTTTCAATCTGTTCCTAAATGATCTCTCCCCTTACCTGGAAGCTGCTGATGGCCATGCCCCTAAATTGGGTTCTGTCCATGTCCCTCTATTATTATATGCAGACGACATGGTACTACTGTCCTGCTCCAAAGTTGGCTTAAAGCATTTACTAAAGAGATGCCTTTCATATTTTACAAAAAGGCCTGCTAAGTTAAAGTGTTCGTTCAGTACTTCTTTTAGAAAGGGTTTGCTCCAAGAAGGCATGGGATGGGGGGTGAGTGGGAGGCTTTGCGACTGACACCACCGAGTGGCCAATCAACACTGCACCCATCTGGCTTCTGGTCAAGCTAGGGAGAGCATTTTCCCCTAAAGTCAATCGGGGGGGGGAGAAAGATGGCACATGCATGGCAACTGTAGCCAGCATGTTTCTGCAGCAGCATCACCGCGGCAGTTATGTCTGCCTGGACACACCCCAAGGCTCTTGCTAGGTCGAGCTTTCTTCCTGCTTAGCAAAATCAGAATGGATGCTTAGATTTGGCAAGACTGGATCAAGTTGTAGCCTGCAGCATATTATATAAACTCACATGGCATTTTGCATTTCTTCCAATGTATCAGGCCAACAAAAAGGTAAGTCATCTCCTCAGTCAGTACTGTCTGCTCAGAATGGCAGGAGCTCGCCCGGGTCTCAGGTAGAGGTTTTTCACACCTCTTACTGCCTGGTCCTTTTATCTGAAGATGCCAGGGATTGAACCCAGGACCTTCTGCATGCAAAGTAGAGGCTCTTCTATTATGCCATAGCCCCTCCCCCCAAAAGTATATATAGCTGCCTTTTACTGACCAGATCATTCGTCTATCAAGATCAATAATGTATACTCAGACTGGCAGCAGCTCTCCAGGTTCTCAAGTAGAGACCTTTCAATATCACCTGCCTTGATCCTTTTTACTGGAGATGCTGGGGATTGAACCTGGGACCTTCTGTATGCCAAGCAGATGCTCTACCACTGAGCCACAGCCCCTCCCCTGAGTCTCACTCATTTGCTGGGACCAAAGCAGCAAAGCCATCCTCCTCTTCTAAACAAGGGTTAATGTTGGGTACTTTCAAAATGTTAGCAGTCTGGTGGCTGTGATCGAGGACAGCATCCCTTCGACATCTGCCAATTCTCCCTGCTTAAATCCTGTGCGAGCAGGAAACGGATGTGGATCCAATAGGCCTTTTTCGTCTCTCCACCTTGGAGGAACAGCAAGGCACCAAGCCCTAATGAGTCTGGCTTTGAAACCCCGTGCCGAAAACAACAAAGTCAAAAGGGAGAGAACACTCACAGTTGCCGACTCCTGTTGGGTCGCCTGGGCTGCAAACCGAGCCACGTGATTAATGATGGGGGAGAAGTTGGTTGGTCCGTAAAAACGTATGTGAGGCAGGCAGCTGGAGTAGGCTTGGACGATGCCCTCCACACCTGGGCAGTGAAAAAAGAGGACCTGGTCAGCTTTGGGGATTCTCAGTGGTACACAAATCCACACCCTGGTTAAGCTTCTTTTTACACATTGAGGCTGGTCCTGCCACTTTAACCACATAGTATCCTTCTCCTTTTAACTCCCCCCCCCTCACTGTAGTCCCTCCCCTCTGATGTTTGCTTCTTCCCTTCTTCAGTTGTCTCTTCTGTACTGAAACTCAAGGCTTGAGATTCTGGCCCTTCAGAATATCCTTATCAAACGCAGATGCACTGAAATGCTCTTGATGCACGCACTGGCCCATCAGACCTTGTTAGCATGGCAGTGATGCACAGGTCCAGGCCACTGATAACTGATACTACAGTAAAGTATGACCAGGCCCATGTGGAGATCTTGCACAGGGAAGGGTTTTCCTCATCAGAGGCATCAAATTAAAATGGCCCAGGAGCCCAAGACAAGCTGAGCAAGAAAAGCTGCGTGGTCTACAAGTATGGTTGCCATTTCCAAGTTAGGAGATTCCTGGAGATGTGGGGGTGGAGCCTGGGGAGGGCAGAGTTTGGGGAGGGGAGGGAGCCCATCATGGGTGTGATGCCAGAGTTCACCCTCCAAATCTGCCACGGTCTCTAGGGGGCCTGATCCCTTTAGTATGGAGATGTTATTCAGGGGGATCTCCAGGCCTCACCTGGAAGTTGGCGACTCTATCTACAAGCCAGCACCACGGGAGGGCCTCTCAGTTCAGACCCAAGCAGCTATGCCAATGACTGACATTAGTTCACCCACTGCCTTCTTCTGTATCACCACCAAAAGAGCTGAGCTAATACTATTCATTGTTGCCACTGAAGGGTCTAAACCAAGGGGCCCCTATGGCATTGGTAGGATTACCAGGTCTGGCTCTGCTTCCTCCTGACTTCCAGTGGATCTCCAGGGAAGCAGTCCTCTGGGAACTTTCCCTGTCAGTGAAATGGCCAGTCTGCCCCTGATCGACATTATATCAAGAGTGCACCTTTAATAACATGCGCCACAAGTCATAGCCAGTCCAACTGCCAAACATTTCAAACTGCAGCAGGCAGAGACCAATAGATTTCCAATTTCCACCTCTCATTTTCTTTAACCACAATGCAGCAGAAAACTTCCTGGTGCACCACCAAACTTCAGAAGCCCATGTTCCCAGCGGCCTGCAGAAACCACTACTTGCGGTAGGGAACTGTTTAAAAACAACAACAACGCTTGTTACTTTGTGGGAAAGCTATCTAGATAGATAGATGTATTTATTACGGCATCGAGCCAACATAACCATAACACATTAGGATACAGAGTGTTAAAATCTGGGTAAAATGGACTAATATATATATTACCTGTCCGAGGTCCCATGCCTCCTGAAACCTCACCCTCTCCAGGCGCCATCCCACCTGGAGTTGGCAACCCTATCTCCTTCCCAGCCAATCATCAACCTACCTTTATTTCCCCCTCACTCTTCAGCTTTCCACCCCCTACACACCTGCAGCCTCTCCTGTGCTCTGAAGCCCTGACTGCTACGTCACATTGGCTGTCATACGGGGGCCACCTCAGCAGCATATAAGGATACAGAGCCCACCATTTTCTCCAGGGGAACTGATCTCTGGCATCTGGAAAGCAGTTGTAATTCTGAGTGATCTCCAGCCCTCACCTGGAGATTGGACACATTTTACTTCAGAACAGCAAACTGTTTAGAATGTTAGAGGCAAAAGCCAATCAAGTCGCATATACAAACGATCTCTGTGTTCCGAGGCAAAGCCCAATGAGGCTGCATATGCAAATAACCTCTGTGTTCTGACTGGCTATGGGGGGGGGAAGAGGAACAGCAAACTGTTTAGAATGTTGGAGGCGATACTCAAGCAATGCAGCCAGTGGATAGGGACAGATTCTGAGTGACACACCAGGGTGCCAACCAATTCCGGAGTGTGTGGAATGTTCTAGAGAAGTGCCACCACCATTCGGCTTTTATATATAATGGAGATATGACCATAAAAATATTTGACAAATCCAGTAAGAAATATAAAAGGCAAATACAATTTTATAAATTTAGCTGCAGCTTTCTAATACAATAGCATGCCACCCAAAATGTAGCCACAGATTCAGTAATAGTCCGATTTTCATTGGATAGCGATTGGTTACAACACTCCCAGTCTGTCTTTGTAAAGTCCTTTGTACTGTGCAGGGATGGAGGGCTCCATATAAATGAATGAATAAATGCATGAACAACAGAAATGGTAATAACTGTGTACCGTCAAGTCATAAGCGACATGGCAGCCTCAGGTCCATGGGGTTTTCAAGGCAAAGAGATGAGCAGAGGTAGTTTGCCATTTGCCTTCCTCTGCAATAGCAACCTCCGTCTGGTGCTCTCCCGTCTGACCACTAACCGTGGCCGGCCCTGCTTAGCTTCCATGCTCTGACAAGATCAGGCTAGACAGGGGTGTTCAGGCTGCTGTAACGAAGAGTGCCTGGCTTCCTCTTGGCTAAGGCTGAGCCCCAGCAGTTTCTGGCAGTGCCAGAGCTAAGGCATGGAATGTGTAGCGTGCCCATCAAGAACAGGGGTGGTCTTTCAGCATGTGTAAACGGCCTGTCACCAAATTCCCCTCCCCATTGTTCTGGGGTTAAGGGAAAGGCCAAGAGTGGGAGCTTTTAAGCAGGCATCTTTCTTATTGTTCAGGGGGAAAACCCTAAACTATAGGATGTATGGAAACAAGGCTCTGCTGGTCTCTGCATTTCTTTAGTCCAGAATTGGGATACTCCTGGGTAAAACAGCGGTGGTCGAAACCATTTGAATAGATACATATAACTAGGATGTGGAAGAGGAAAGCCAGGAAAGTTCCTCTGTGCACCAGACAGAGAGAGAGAGAGACAGACAGAGTGTCAGACAGACAGACAGAATTTACCTTTGTTTGGTTCATTTAAATGCCCACCTGGACTGGAATTAAAAAAACAGTCTAAGCTGAACACACACCTCAAAAATCAAGCTACTTTCTATCCCTGGAGACCCATCTTTTATGAAAAAGAAATGTAAATGTCTCCAACAGCTGGCTGGGCTTTGCAAAGGCTTCATGCTCAGCTCAGTCAGGAAGTTCATGGATTTGGGAAGGCTGAAGGCCTGTTCTTTTTTACTTCTCACATTGTTAATTCAGCTTATCCTCCGATGTATCAATCAGCTATGTATGTGAATACCTCTCAGTGCTCTCAGACTTATTTTGCATATCCCAAGTGTAGACTGTTTTGCTATAAACTTGCACTCATGAAGGACTGGGCTATCAACAGATGTTCATTATGCCAGCTAAGTAGAGACTCTATTTGTTTATTTCAAAAATATAATAAAATATACTGAACAGCAGCAAAACAAACAACTTGTAGAACTTCCACTGCTCAGAAACTGTAAACTAGCACAAAACTAAACAATAACAACAAAAAAACAGAATACTTCCCGCAAGAGCCATCACTGTGAATATCAGCCAGTAAATGCCCATTGAAATGCAACCGCAACACAGAATGGGAAATCCTGCCAGAGAAAATACTTTACCCACATCCTTATGGCCAAACTAGATGCAACGGCAAACTCCTGTCCACCATGGGGCCACTGCTGCCTTTCAAAGTGGTGCCACATGGACCCAGTCCTGCTTGGACCTACAGCACGGCAGGTTGAGATACTCTTGTTTCTCTCCCACCTCAGCCTTTTCAAGTGCCAAAACTGATGTGGGGGTGGGGGGTGGTAGTGCAGCCATTTCAGAACTGGGAAAGGCACATGGGTGGGGCAGAAACAAAAATGCTCAGCCCACCGCACAGTGGGCCCAATCAGGATCGGGCAGTTGCAGCATCTTTAAACCACTTTAAAAATGGTAGACATGCAGACACTGCCACGTCTAGTGTGGTCCTCAGCTATCCCTGGAGGTGGGGGGTTTACATGCATGAAATCTGTTACTTTCACAGAAGCCAAACAAACTGCTTGGAACAAGAGGACCCCATGACAACAACTGTTGACCTGAACAGATTTGGTGAACACATCTATATAGGGAAAGATGGTCTTTCACATATGAAGGTTTTGGGTCCTGAAGTGCTTTGAAGATCAAACTGGATCCTGGAGACAAATTGGCAGTCAGTGAATTTGCTATCAAATCAGGATGATATGGGAGAATGTCCAGGACCAACCAGAAGCTGGGCTCCTGCACACTGCACAAGTAGAGCTACTTTCAAGGGCAGCCCCGCGAAGAATGTCCAGTCTGGCTTTACAGAGGCATAGATTATGATGGCCAAGTCAGCAGTGTCAGGATGAGAGTTTCCTAGTAAGATGCAACTGACAGAAGGCACTCCTAGCAGTTGTGACAACATGATGCTAAAAGATTTGGAAGCAGCAGTGCTCCCAAATTTTCCTCCTGTTCCAACAGAGTCAAATTGATTGCCTCTAGGACAAGTGGATATATCCTTTCAAGAGCATCTGCTTTCCTAACCAAAATCACCTTTCGGTTTGTTTAGCTTCATCCACCTGATCCAAGACAAAGACCCCTTTAGAATCATAGAGTCATAGAGTTGGAAGGGACCTCCAGGGTCATCTAGTCCAACTTTAGCTGAAGGGCTTGGAGAAAGAAATACAGAGGTGGGCGTTATCAACATTCTGACGACAGCCAGCTCTAAAGCTTTGGAAGTCACATGTGAAATGATAGGTGGGAAGTTTGTGACTTTTCTCTGTGATATGGAGGCTCATCGGAACTGAGACATAATGATAATACTGGTTAGTTCCTTCCCTTCCTTATTTCCTACTAACAAACTCATGAAGTTATTCTGCTATTTCAGAGCACTGATTTGGTCAGGTAGCTGTTGGATGGTTTACAGATCAGCCAGACAAAGATGCTGTGAAACTAGTGATTAGATTTTCCCAGTGCTTTTTGGATCATAATTCTAGCCATGCAAGAGCCCAATGACAACTGGAGCTATTGGGCATGGGTGGGTGGGTGGTTTAACCCCTTCAAAACTGGTCTCCCAATGCTGTTACAGCGCTAACAAAAAAAGCCTTGCAGAAGACTAATAGCATGATTTCAAATAGCAAAACCATATGGGGATGGATGGATTAAACCCTCTCTAGCCTCCCCACACAGGCCTGATCCAAACTGGGGGCCTGCATCTTTGAAAGGCTGACACAGATAGCAGATTTCTAGTTTAACTGCAAGTCAACCTTAATTTTTAATCACAATTGTAGACTTTGGGTTAACTTTATTTGCTGTTTCACAGCCTTTAAATCACATTGATTCTTCTCTAGTTACTCCTGGCCTGGTATAATTTATGTTTATACACTTGGGTTGATTCCTTCTGAGAAATCACTCAGCATTACAGCTTTATGATCTGTATCTTATCTTGTTGAAATGATGAAGAGGTCAAAATGCTTTGGATTCCCAGATAGTATTGTCTGGGAAAAAAGTTCTAATTCTATACTTAAAACACTGCTGTGAAATTCTGGGCATCCACAGGCAAGGAACTAAAGATATCCAGAGACCTGAATTTTCACCAGCCTCTTGAAAAACAAAAGCAAGTGTATGAATCAGCAAATTGCCTTCTTAGACCTTTCACTTATTTTTCCAATCATAGCAGCATATACTTACCAAGGCAGAATGGGTTGGTAGGGTTGAAGTTAATGGCAAACTCATGAGAAACCTGGAAAAGAAAAAGGAGGGATTTAAACTTACCCACCTTGCAAAAGGCAGATGGAAATGCAAGTGACATCCAGCTTCTGGGGAATGTCTCCCCAAGTGTTCATGCAATTCCAGAGTGTGTTGAACCAGACATGCAGGAGATGTTCCCTACCACTGTACCCCAAAAAGATCACGTAACATGGCACTGGACTAGGGGTGTGCAAAAAAACTCTTAGTATTTTTCGGGTTCGGATTTATTGAACCTGAAAAAATAGGTATTTCTCAATATTCCCAAACCCCAATACTGGTATGGTATTTGGATTCGGGAAATATGCAGGAAACTCATGGTCCCCATAGGGTATAATGAAGAATCTGGGATTATCTGGGGGTATCTGGGGCCTGTTTTTGGACAAATTGCAGCATGGCCGCTGGTGCCTCTCCTCAACCCTCCCCCCTGAAGTTTAACAAAGATTGGACCAGGGGGTCCAATTCTATGGGCTCCCAAAGAAGGTGCCCCCATCCTCTATTGATTTCAATGCCTTCAGAGTTCTCCAAGCTGTGGAGTTGTGCACCTTGGAGAAGGTATTTTAAAGGACCGCAGTCCCTTTAAATGCCCTTTGTTTCTTTATCCGGTAGTCCTGAAAACCCTGAATATTTTGGGGATTATGGGGGCTTGGCCATTTCAGATAGATGAACAATATTCAGAATCTAAATCCGGCTTAATCAGTACCAGAAAAATACCGATAAGATACTTTCAGTGTATTTTTTCGGCTCTGATATAGCCAAATGCACACCCCTACACCCCTACACCGGACAATCATCAGCTTCCACTAACTTGTTCACGCAACAAGGCAGGGAACAGAGACCATTGGAAGGCACAACTGTGTTACATGGGGTAAACCCATCTCTTACGATGCCCTTTTTTCTCAAGGGCTTCTGCAAACTGAAGCCTACAGAAACTGCTACATGAACACACCTTAAGAATGGAGGCTTAGTTGCATTTCATTTCATTTTGATCCCTAAGCCAACAAAATATGAATCTCATGTTTCCCCATACATAAGCTCTATTTTCCTCCCAGAACTGCAGGCTCAGAGTTATTGACCACAGAGGGTTGAATCCTTTGAGCTATCCAACTCAATCACACCTCAGTGTAGCCCCCTTCTCACATGGCTTTTGTTCTAATGGGTCCCACGATCCTCAGCAAAGACCTTTTGGTAAAAACTCTTCCTCCGTCTATTGCCAGTGGAAAAGCTGGAAGTATCCTCCCCAGAATTTCCTCACACCTTGAAATATTTAAGCCAGTTAAAGGGACAGACACACACATACACACCCTGAAAGAGAAATGTCAAGTGGCCAGGTGAACACAATCCCCTCTTCTCCAGGGGTGAAGCTGTCTCCACTACAGCATTAACCCTGTGGGGGGAGTGCACGTGTACATTAAAAAAAAAAATCTATGGGAATTTTTACAGGATTTTGCAGTCCTTCTTCCCGGCTCCTCCAGAGAAGCTCACTTGAGGTTTCTTTTTACAGAGCTGCTAGCATTTCAAGATGTTCTCTGACATTTCCAACGCAACCTTTTTTTTTTGCCTGCAAAATATCTTATTCATATCAGTTCTTTGAAAGTGCTTTGTGGTACCATAGCAACAAGAGCATTAACAGAACAAAGCATGATTTATATGTCTCTTATCTTTAATGATCATCCCCAGTTTCAATGCTGGTCACCGCTGTACAATAGCCACACATTGGGGCGTTGCCACGCACTTGCCCCCATTGGAGTGACAGACTGCCGTCCACAAAGATGCGGCAAAAAATTTAAAAGCAAACATTCTCCAAAGGAAGAGGGAGAAAGAGTTCACAGAAGCTTGTTCAAAATAACATTCTTAGGTCGCTGGATTCTGCACTGCAATTTTCTTTTAAAAACTCTTCAATGAGCAAAGACTGGCCTTGAGAACTGAATAAATTATGCCCACAAAGTGCAAGTTGAAGACAGTATACTGGTTTTTCCTCACTTCCTCTCTGATTGACTCTCAGTCCAATTTACAAAATATATACTTTTTATTGGCAAATAGAGATCAGTCAGCCATAAAAAGGTAGTGTCTTTTGCACTGTTAGATGAAGTTGCAAGGAATCAAGGCACAGGACATTTGTATTCAGCATCTTCAGTTCATTTATTTAGGTATTTACACCCCAATGGGGACACAAATAAGCTTATTACATTAGTCTCCCCTCTTCCAATGCAGAGTGAAGATCTTATCCTGGATCTTCCAGATCCTAGTCCGACTCTTTAAACCACCACATCACGCTGGCTTTCCATTTTTATTTGACAGCAGCTGAAGGGGGGTGAGTTGGATCAGGGCTATGGTGCTGGGGTAGGGGGGTTAATACTTTCCCTTGTATTATTTCACAGAAATTGGGAAACTGCCCCCCCCCCCCCACACACACACAAAGGCTATCTAATGAAAAGTTTATGTTAGTCTGGAGCTAGAAGTTGGTTGGGGATTTATCGGTGGGACATGGCATCAAGAAGAAGGGTTAATGCTTTGGGCCAATGCTTGGTCCTGCTCCAACTCCCCCCCCCCAGGTGTTTTAATAATAGCCCCAAAGCTATCTGGCTGGCCTTGACCAGGGTGGAACTCTCTGCTGAATGACATCCGTGCCCTGTCTGGCCTGCAAGGCATGTAAGGCAGAGATGTTCCGCCAGGCCTTTGGCTGAGGCCAGCGAGGGTTCCTTACATCTGCCTGGCACCCTCCTCCCATGACTGAATGCTAGCACTGCCGTCTTGTTTTAAGATGTCTGTCAATGTTTAAATGTGTTGAATGTTTTCAAATACTGAATTTTTATGGTTTTAATTGATTTGATAATGTACTGAATTAATTGCTGTAAACTGCTTTGAGTTCCGCGCAAGAGGGGAAGGGCGGTTAAGGAATCTAATCTAATAAATAAATAAATAAAAACCAAAACTACTCAACATTCAGATAGCACTTTCAGTGTCCAAAAGCTTCACATTTATTATGACAATAATCTTTGCAACCACCTAATTAGGTATTCTTTTCCACATACTGCTGACTGGAAAATACACACGCTAACAACTAAAAATGAAGACTCAGGAAACCTTGTCACAGCCCCCCCCCCTAGTTGTGCCTCAAAAGACGAAGACAACACCTTTCAAAATAGGGCAATGCTAAACAGAGTTATGCCTTTCTAACCCGACAAAGCCAACAGGTTTAGAAGGATGCCTCTCTGCTTGGGTTGACCTGAGCATTCCTTTGACAGACAGTCTTAAGGGCACTGTTTTTTAAAAAAATAAATTAACTTATTTGCTCTCTTTTACAGATTTCTATTTAGATATACCATGCAAATTAGCTTTGCAAATTCCACATGTGACCTCTGAGCAAGGCAATAAAACAACATTAATTCAAAATCTGCATGCTTGGCAGGACGTGATGAAAAATTTGAAACGGCTTGTTATGAACTTTGTGCATTAGAGAAGGTGATAAGGAATAGGTCAGAACTTCCAGAATAACCCTAATTTTGCCCTGACCTGGATAGCCCAGGCAAGCCCAATCTTGTCAGATCTTGGAAGCTAAGCAGAGCCAACCCCAGCAAGTATTGGAAGGGGGACCTCCAAGGAATACCAGGGTCGGGACACAGAGTCAGACAATCAAGCGACCTCTCTTAAAAATGTCCTAGCCTCACTAGGGGTCACCAGAAGTCACCATGACTTCCAGGCTCACAAGCACACACACACACACACACAAACAAAAAACAAAACAAAAAACCCCCACCAGAATAACCCTAATCTCAAGAGAGCAGCTGCCAGTCAGAGCAGACAATATTGAGCTGGATGGACCAATGGTGTGACCTGGTATAAGGCAGCCTCAGATGTATCCAAACACAAAGTTCATGCTGGGCCTTGAACTGGTGACCTTAGGCATCTCAGGCAGGTTGTTAAGCAAGTGTGCTACTACCCAGGTCTGGCCAAAGAAAGGAATTCTAGAGAGAGAAACCACATTAGCCAAGGACTCCTCCTTACACCAACTAGCCTGAGTGTATCAGCGGGTACTCCTTGAGGCATATTTATTTACTAATGTTATCTATAGTCCACCTTTCTCACTTGGACTCAAGGCAGATTACACAGAGAGAGTCAATACAATACAGGATGGGGCATTCAATAAATAGTAAAATAAGATCTGGGTTGTAGAACTAATTGGAAATCTAAAAAAACAGAACTGAAGCAAAGCATGATGCCTTAAATGATGTAAGATTACAAAGTAGGATCCAATTTACAGGAAAATGTACACAGTAATATAATAATTAATCCCCAATAATTTGTCCAAGTAACTTTGAGAACTACTTTGTACAGTGCTATCCTGTTGGCATAGTCTGCAGAAAGCCAGGAGAGTTGAAGCTTTCCCGACCTCCTCAGGCAGACCATTCCACAAGGTGGTGGCCACAATGGAGAAGGCACACGTACGGACAGTGGTTGATCTTGCCCGTCTGCAGGAAGCTTTGGAGCCATGCCTGCTCACTGAGCGAAGCAATAAGAAGATTTGCTCTTGTTGCACACAGACTGCCTTCACCACATGCTGCAAAGATCCAAAGCTCCTTGTTCTGTGGGAAGTTCAAGGCAGTTTCCTTTGGAAGATGAATCTTTCTTTCTTTCTTTCTTTCTTTCTTTCTTTCTTTCTTTCTTTCTTTCTTTCTTTCTTTCTTTCTTTCTTTCTTTCTTTCTTTCTCTTATTACATTTATACCCCGCCCTGCCTGCAAGCAGGCTCAGGGCGGCTTACAATTTACATTTCTACCCCGCCCTGCCTGCCAGCAGGCTCAGGGCGGCTTACAATAGGGCACCATGTGCCAAAGCATAAAACAACATAAAAACAGGATATTATCTATGGCATGAGAAGGAGCCATGAGGCTCACCCATCCACTCTCTGCTGTCACCAGGTCAGTAGTTTGAAGGCCAAACTGGACGTAACACCTATTTCATGGCTGCCATGGGAACGTGCTGTCACACAAAAGCTGTAAATTTCCTATAGGAACTCAGTCCTGATGTGTTGCAGGAGCCTGATCTGGACCAGGACTGTGGGGGGGAGGGTAGAGGGGGTTCAACTTTTAACCTCCCCCACCATTTTCCTGAGCTGAAATGATTCTGGAGGAGCACTGAGGGCCTGCTTCTGCAAGCTGTATGTTTCTGTAGTGGCCATGATACAGATGTCACATCTAATTTGACCCTAAGCCAGTGGGTTAGAAGCTGGAAGTACAGGAAACCCCAGAGAAGGCATGCCTGACTCTTGCCTGGCTCTTGATCTCTCAGGAGGAAGATGTCTGCTCTTCCATTACCAGGAAACTACAAAAAGCAAGCTGTTCAACAAACCATGGCTTGTGAATGTGTCTCAGCAAACTGCAGTTAGGACGATCTGCAATTCTCAAACTAGCCACGAAACTCAATTTAAGAAAACATCAGTCAGACTGCCTATATGACAAACAAAGTTTGCATCCACACACCAGATAATATTGTGTTGTTGTGCTGTCAAAATCATTCACATTCTGGATTGTCTCATCCACACAGGAAAATCCAGTTGCAAATGATTGCTGTAGTGCAATACATTGCGCTATCCCAGGATGTGTCAATGCCTCCCAGGGCTTAATCAAACCACGGTCGTTTCACCAGGGGATGAGGAAGAACTTTCATGTTACATAACAAACACCTTCTGTCCCAAATCCCATCCCATCCTCTCTCCCCAAAATGAATTCCCCAACTCGCATACTGCTCAAATGCACTCAGTGCTTTTTTGCTTGGCCACAGAATTCAGAAAAAGTCACTGAAAACTTCATTCAAACCCCTCATATAGATTTGGACACATTAAACATGAAAATACACACAGTTGTGGAAACAAATTTACCTTCCAGTCTGGTGGCAACTGGGCACCAAATCCCACATCTGGCTGATGTTCATGCGAAGCGCATGCACGCTGAAGACACCGTCCGGGAGCCCCCCGCCGCAGAAGAAAAAGGACCTGGCAACCCTACTCCCCAGAATGAATTCCCCAACTCACATACTGCTCAAATGCACTCAGTGCTTTTTTGCTTGGCCACAGAATTCAGAAAAAGTCACTGAAAACTTCATTCAAACCCCTCATATAGATTTGGACACATTAAACATGAAAATACACACAGTTGTGGAAACAAATTTACCTTCCAGTCTGGTGGCAACTGGGCACCAAATCCCAAGGCAGGAAACATTTTATCTCTACAAAAATATTGGGGGGGGGGGGGGGGGGATCCCGGCCAAACGGCGTCCAAGCTACGTTAAAAACAAAAGACTAATGCCGCTAAAATTAGACTGGAGTCGTTCCTCTGGCGGGGCCTGGCTTGAGTTCCCTCCCCCCCCCTCACCCCACTTCGACATCACTGGAACTGTTTCCCCCTGAGAAAGACAGAGAGAGAGAAAGGGAAAGGGGGGAAAAGGAATATAATTAGAAACTGCATATGAGGAAAACTGCTCACACCCTCTACAGGCCTCCAGTCGAGGCTGCACAACTCAGAATCCTCTCGGAAGCAAAGCTAGAAGAACCACAGGGGTCAAAGTTTGGGAGAAGACACTTAACAGCATGGCATTTTCAAGATATACCTGAGCAATGTGGGAACTGGCAGGCTGCTGACCGCGTGGTCCCTTGGTGGCCATGCGCATGCCCTGGCACAGATGCACACTAAAGACAACAATGTGTTTCTTCTCCACTCAGTGATCTGATTTCAAGGGACCCTAACAACTGCCTGTACACGTGCATTCTTTGTTGCGGGCCCAATTTTGTGGACAGGCCTGCCTGAGGAGGTCAGGATGGCCCGCACGCTTCTGTCACTCCACAAATTTGGTAAAACAGAACCATTCAGGATGACATTTCTATAAAAAAAAATTGGGGGGGGGGGGGTTGGATATAAAAGAATGAGAGAACAAAGGAGAAAATGAATGTGGATTCCCAGATGCCTCCCTACCAGCCTACCCTCAAAACAATATCATGAACAAAACAAGATTATTTCAGTTACAAAACTATATGCATTTTAATATGTAAGTTGAATTAGCATGTATAAGAAGTTTAATGCTAAAAAATATAAATTGTGCAGAAAAGGGAGAAAACTAGAAAAATAGCCAGCTTGCTACAAAACCTTATAACTGAATCTCTGCCCACCTGATTCTTGTGGGTTACCTTTCTATGACTGACCTTGCCCAGAGACAGAAGCCAACTCTTAGGCTGAACTAAATGTTACACTCTGTACGAGTTCTCCACAAAGACTTGCAGCTACAGTATGATTGCAAGTCCCTGGTGCTGATGCTGAATTTTTGTTTTGTAAGCTGCTTTGGTTCCCCAGTGGGGATTAAGGTAAAGGTAAAGGTTCCCTTGCTCGAAAGCCAGTCGAATCCGACTCTAGGGTTGCGGTGCTCATCTCCGTTTCCAAGCCGAAGAGCCAGCGCTGTCCGAAGACGTTTCTGTGGTCATGTGGCCGGCATGACTAAACACCAAGGCGCACGGAACGCTGTTACCTTCCCACCGAAGTGGTACCTATTTATCTACTTGCAATTTCTTGCTTTCAAACTGCTAGGTTGGCAGGAGCTGGAACTAGAGATGGGTGCTCACTCCATCATGCGGCACCTGGGTCTCGAACTGCTGAACTACTGACCTTCCACAGCCTGCAGTTCAGCGTCTTAACCACTTGAGCCACCGCAGCTCCTAGTGGGGATTAAAGCAGCATATAAATGATTAAATAATCAAATTTCTGCAGCTGCAGATCAAGACAAAGTGTCAAAGAGATATACAGAGTACTGATGTTCCACTGCACTGAAGTTCTTCTCTGGCTTTTGAAACCTGATTATGCATTTTGTTTATTTCCCCATGATCGTAAGAGCTTGAAACTTTGGAGGTGGGGGAGTCCTGAATAGTGTGCCAGATAACAAATTTGAAATGGAATACACAGACCCGTGGATCTCACATACGGTATCTCTGAGATGGGGTTTTAATAGCTGTAAACTGCTTTGGGGATTAAACTCGGCCGAAAAGCAAGGTATAACCAAAATGAATAAGTAATACACAGAGCTCCGTAAATAGCACTGATAGACCATCTAATGTGAAAAGGAGCAGCATGGAGAATTCAGTGGGGAATGGAGGAAAAGAAGAAGAGGCATCCTGGCACAGAGCAAGATCAATTTACTCCAGTGTTCTCTTGCCAAAGAGGCCAGTCAAGGCACAATGTTTTTCCCTGTGGTATTTGAGTATACTGCCTCTGAACTTAGAGGTTTCATTTATTTGTTTTTATATTATTTAGAAAATTCATACGCTTCCTCTCCAGACTCCTTGGAGTGCTAATGATTAAAAAAACTGTAATTGCATTAAAGCAATATAAAGTACTAACACATCAGGAACAAAACCATCATAAAACGCTAAAGCATCAGCAATAAAATCAGTAACAGAATCATCATAAAGCACTACAGCATCAGCAATAAAATCAGCAACAGTGGTTCTAACCGTCTTGAATCCCCAGAAATCACTGCAATATGTAACTGAACATATTGAAGAATTTGGATCCCTATCAGGCTATAAAATTAACAGAAAAACAAACAAAAATGATAATGAAATTTTTAACACAACAACAAGAAGTTATAAAGAGCACAAAGTGCTCAATAGCCAATGACCCTATTAAATATTTGGGAATAAATGACTGAGCAAAACTGTAATCTTTTTAAAAATAACTACCAGAAAATTTGGAAATCAATTCAAGCAGATTTATTAAGATGAAAAAAACTACAAATCTCATGGCTGGGAAGAATCTTTACAATTAAAATGAATGTGCTGCCAAAACTAAACTTTTTGTTCCTAATGTTACCCATATACACAGAAGACAGATAAATGAATTTATATTAAATGGCAGAGCACCAAGAATAAGCTTCAAAATATTACAACATGAGAAAAAGAGAGGAAGTTTAGCAGTCCCAAATATAAAATTATATTACCAAGCAGCAGGTCTGGTCTGGATTGTGGATTGGATTAAAAACCCAAGAAAAAGAATAGTAAAATTAGAATCAGCAGTTACTGATGAAGGCCTAAATTACTTATGGATTAAGAAATCGAATAAAAAGATCATAACTCAAGAAAGAAGTCACGTAATCAGAGATGGACTTTTGAGAATATGATTTACACACTAGATTTTATTGAGCCCCTCAAATTCTTTGCTTATATTCCCAATAGAGGTTCATTATGATAAGAATATGAGAAATAAAAATGATTTTGTAATTTATGGCATGATGATAAACACTCAGGGAAAAATCAAGTCTTGGTAAGATCTTAAAAATGAAGTTGTAAACATTCAATGGCTGATATATTATCAATTAGAGTAAAGGAGATCATGAGTATTGAAGCTGGAGTTCTAAGATATGCAACTGAATTTGAGCCCCACTGCTGGACCTCCTGATGGCACCTGGTATTTTTGGCCACTGTGTGACAGAGTGTTGGACTGCACAGGCCACTGGCCTGATCCAACATTGGCTTCTCTTATTTATTTATTTATTCATTCATTTATTCATTCATTCAATTTCTATACCGCTCAATCCCGGAGGCTTATGAGCAGCTGATTATAATATAAAAAGAGCATTTACTAAAAGGATATATAAGCTTTTACTCCAGGTAGAAACAGAAGATGAACAAGTGAAAAAATGTATGATTAAGTGGATGCAAAATCTTATAGAACAGATATCTACACAACAGTGGGAATGACTATGGGGAAAAGATATCAAATTTACAGTCAGCCAGACACTAAGAGAAAACTGGTACAAAATGTATTTCAGATGGTATATAACTCCAAAGGACATTGATAAAGCACACAAAAACTATGAAGGAAAATACTGGAAATGTCAAGACACAGATGGAACCTTTTCATACATGGTGGACTTGTAAAAAAGCAAAAAGATATTGGAAAGAAGTACACTGAAAAATGCAGAATATATTAAAGTTTAAATTCCCAATGGAAGCCAAGTAGTGTTCTGCCTAACAAATCATCAAAAATGTTGGAAGAGCTATTCAAACACATGGTGACAGTGACTAAAAGTATTTTTGCAGCAAAATGGAAACTAGACGTCTGTCCCATTTAGAAGAATGGGAAAATAAACTTGCTGAATATGCAGTAATGGCAAAATTAACAACTTATTTGAGAAACAGGTTTATTATGACATCTGAGGGGAAATGGAGCATGTATTATGTGTATTATGCTAGCAGGAGACAAACTTAAAGTGAGAACATATATTCAAATGTATGGTAAAGAAATAGAAGTAGAATTAAAATCTGTTCCAAATGTAATATCCCAAATACAAATGAGTTCTCTATATGAGATATATAATAAGCTTTCTTTTACACTGTGCTATACTACTTATGTATTAACAGTTCTAATGAATATGTAGAAGTGGCAAAAATATGTTGAATACATAGTAATGATGAAACCAGTGTAGTCAAAATAGATGAGTTATGAAGTTTGAAACTTAAAACTTAAATGATGAATACAACTGTACCCCAGCAGAAATGAATTGTATTTTATAGATAATACCTTAAAATTATAATGAAGGGGATGAAAAGGAAATTGTTCTTTGTCCAAAAATTATGTACCACATGATTGTCTTCGACAAATATAATTATATTGTATAACCCATTTTTCCCTTTTCCCCTTTTATTTTCTGTACCCATGCTGTTTTTCTAAAATAAAATTTAAAAAATAAAATCAGCAACAGAACCATCATAAAGCACAAAAGCATCAGCAATAAAACATCATAAAAGAGATCTCAGTACTAGAAGCTTGAGTTTCATGGCTGGTAACCAGGGATACGACCTATTCCTCTAAGGATTAGCAAGCTTAGTCCAAGCAGGGGGAAAAGAACGTACGTGTCATAGTCCTGGATGATCTGCCCCACGGCCCAAATGGCTGAAAGGTATTCGTTTGTTCCCATGGGGTTAATGTAGTGTAAAGAGGTGGGGTCCCGGGGATTCCCGTTGGATGCCGTGAAGTCAACTCCGACCTGAAAGGAAGGAAAAAAGCCACCCTTATTTGCAGCCCATCTCTGTAGGAAGCTCTGCAGGCTGGAAAAAGTTATTTATGGGAGTTGAAAGCTAATCTGGACATTTACACTTACCTTGCCGGCGGGGGACTCCCGTGCAGATCCCGGCGCACTGCATGCACGTCACAGGGAAGTGCACGTCACAGGAAAACCATAGAGTTTTCCCTTGTATGGCCGTGGCCCCGCCCCCAGCGTGCCTGGCATCATGACGTCACTTCCCTGTGACGTGCACGCTGGGGCAGGGTTCCCCCCGGGGCCCGATTCCCCGGCGTCGGGGAACGGGCCTCTGGGGCGGGGGGGGTTCCGCCCCCCGGGGGGACTTGGCAGCCCTATTTTAATTGCAGCAGAGCTGGTTTGAAAAGGTCATTGCCAACCTGATAACAAATGTTCATTTTAATGTCCTAGAGCACAATCTTATCATTTAAAATCTATACCATGGCCTTTCCTCGATAAAAAGTTCCCTCTATCCACTTTCTCCACCCCATTCATAATTTTATAAACTTCTACCATTAGCTTCCTTTTTTGTAGGCTGAAAAGTCCCAGAATCTCCAGCATTTTTTAATAGAAAAGGTGATCCAACCTCTAATCATCTTGTTTGATCTCCTTTTATACTTGTTCCAACTCTGCAATAGTGAGCCTTGTTTCACAGGGGAGGGCGGTCTATAAGCCAAATTTATCGATTAATAAATAAATATCTTCCTTGACATACGGAAACCAGAACTGCACACAGTTTTCCAGACAAGGGCATTGCAATACCGGCTGTTTTATTTACAATCCATTTCCTAGTAATTCCTTGACTGGCGTCCATACAGAGGAGGACGGTGCCAACATACTCACACTCCAAGAGGCTGCAAAGGATGCTTTCTTTCCTTTTATCCCCTTAGAAACACATTGATTCACAGAGCTTGAGCAGCAGAAGATACTTTTCTTTTCTTCTTTTTTTGATGCAAGGGCTACAATGTTTGAGACAAATTTGCAGTTGCTAGAGTAAACTTAGGATCCTTATCGCTGAGCAAAAGAGCCAGGGTTTCCAGAGTGTAGGGGGAGGATTGGTTGATTAAAGGCTTAATATAGTGATCCCTTATAGTTTCAAACACCTGCATTCAAGCAGGGCATGGAAGGACATATCCTATTAAGGCCACAAGGGCAGATTCAGTCAGAATAGGGACTATCCGAAAATCTCCCCTGTAAAACCATTGGAGGACTGATATTCAATCTTGCAAACAAAAAAAGTGCTACAATAACATTGGATGGTAAGATAGTACATATAGGGGGGTAAAGATCTTGGGAAAGAAAGACCAAAAGATAGGGGTGAGCAAACTCTGCAGGCTCTCAGGATCAGACTACTATAATTGATTTTTAGGACATGCTTTTTGATCAGAGAAAATGCTTTGGATTTGCCCATCTCAAAAGTATCATTAATTGACATTCCACATATCATCAATTTCTCATCCAGAGCTTTCATCCAAGCCGATTTGTGGGTATCTCGATTTAGAGTGGCTAGCAAACTATCTTGGGCACAGAGCTGTTTTAATCTCAGTTTAAAGGCATAAAACCATGCTTTGGCTTCCAAGGATATCTGTCCAAATTCTGCCCACAATACAACATTTGACACACAGCAGGGAATATTCAGTATTTCCCTTAAAATTGGGGTAAGGGTTGATCGATGTTATTGGAGATAGCTTTAATCCAAATAGCTGAGCCATAAAGGATGAGTGGAACCACTTTCAAATTAAAAGCTTGCACCACTCCAGGAATATATTCCTTCACCCCTTATAATGGAAGAACCTATTTATGGTGCTTGCACATGAGTTAGCTTTATTAAGCATTGTTCAAGTTGGGGGGGGGTGTCCAAGACAGATCTGCTGAAAACAAAATCCCAAAATGGGAGAAAGTCTTGACTTGCTCAATATTAGACCCATTGACAGACCATTGAGATGGGTTCCATTTTCTGGTCTTGGTGAAAACAAGGATCTTAGATTACAAATAGTTGATCACCAGGCTTTCTCAAGAGCAATAATTAGAAAAAGATTGTAAGGCCCTTTGCAGCCAAACAAAGGATGTTTCCAAGATGGTGGTTTAATTGTTCAATCCCAATTCAGTCCCTCTCAGAGAACAGAGTTTGGAACTGTATGTCTTACATATATACTGCTTCTTCACTATGTTCTCAAATCACAGCACTAACTATCACTTTGCACAAACCAACAGGAAGACAAGGAGTACCAAGTAGGACAATATAGTGTTATTGCATGACCACGCCCACAGCCAGGATATTGCAGCTTGTGGGGCAAAAAAATTTCTGATGGGGCTGCCATTATTTGCTATAATGAAGGGGGGAGGCACACGCCCCTCTCCCTCCCCTCCTGCAAGATTTAAAGGGTTCTCCAGCTGATCAGTGGGCCATGGCTCCCCATGGATCAGCTGAAAGGTCCTTGAAAACTTGCAGGAGGGGAAAGTGTGTGCCACCTCCACACACACTTCTTATCAAAGGCGGGGGAGCCTTTAAGAAGCAGGGGGCTTTAAGGAAGGGGGCTGGCCCTTTAAGGAAGGGGGCGGAGCCCCCAATAGCCCCACCATAGCTATGGCCCAGGGCATGACCCTGATACCTGCCACAAAGGCACTCCCGATACTTGCTGGCTAAAGCTTTGGACAGATGATTCCCTGCTTTCGGCACTTGCTTATTTGGCTGTCAGATAAGCCACTATTCTCCTCTTTTGTGCCAGCAAGCTGTGATGCAATAGTTTGGCTGTGTGTGTAATGCACTTGTACTCATCCCGGTTTCTATGACAACTCTTCCTCCCTTCCCCTTTATGTCTCTGTAGCCCAAGAACAACAAACAAAAATGTAAATGCTCAGAGTGTGCATGTGTGTGCAAATGTAGACACAAAACCCTGTGTGCTGTATTCAGAAACAGAAGTTGAGGGCAACTGGGCGAGGGGGAACACTGTGCAAAATTCACGTTACAAAGAACCACATCGTTTCCTCAGCACAGATCCCATAAAGGGAACTGGCATGCAGCAAAATTCACGTTACAAAGAACCACATCATTTCCTCAGCAGTTCCCATAAAGTGAATGCGGGAAGGGGGATGCAATGTCTCTGGTGCCATGGAAATTACACATTTCGCAAACCTCCCAGGAGGACGTGGAACTTTTAAGGAAGACTGTCTCAGTAAAATTAATACCAGGCCAACCATAAACCAGAGATTCCCCTAGGAAAAGAACCAGAAGGATGACCTTCTTCTTGGGTCAACTCCAGCACTCATTTGAGATGTCAGATGGTTCCAGTCTACACTTACAGAGTTATTGATTCTGCTTAACCTCAAGAATAAGACGTGCAAAAAGAAGTCAGGGGATACGCCCATGGGATTAATATCCCCCAAAGTGTTAGGGCCTTTCTACACTCTTGTTTTTGCACAGAGGTTCACTGCCTGTTACATGGTATTCAGGCACTGGGTCTCAAGATGGAACTTTGTTTCTGGAGACAATGCAGGCGTGCAGAAGCTGGGATGCTCTGAGGCAAGCACAGTCCACTGGAAGCTCAATTAAACTCCACTCCCTGCTGCTGGCCTGCAAAAGGGATGCTGGTCGTGATTGCCAAGCACCTGGTCAGCCACAAGCTATGCCTGGTGGGCTGTGCTCTGCTTGGTGGCTCACAAATTGTATCAGTCAGAGAGATCAGTTTCTGGACCTCCAAAGCAAAGTATCGTACACATCAGAGAATGGGATTCTTCCTACTGATGACACAGGTACTGCAAAGGTTTGGTGTGCAAAATAAGGCCAAGTGTCCTTTTAGGGCTCAATCTGATGATATGAAGATTATGCATCTCCCTCTACTAATAAAATGAAAACTGGAGGCTTGGGTAGCCTCAATTTACCTCTGGGTCATGCAGTTAAGGGAGAGGGAGACTTGATCCCTCCATCCTCAGTTTGAAACTTGGCTTCCTCCTGTGTTACTAGCTTTTGCGGGGGGGCGGATTATTCTTTAAAACTGCATTTTTCCTCCTTTAAAGAAACAGGGAGCCCAGTTTCCAATAACAAAACCAAGTGGAAATTTTTATATATATATAATTTTTATTGATTTTCCACTACAAACTACAAAACTAAAACTACAAAAGAGAGTAGCAAGGTACTTTGATAAACTATTCATACGCTTTGGATATTTATCTACATGTTTATGGTTACATTATTTAAGTTCTAATAAAAGCATTCAAATAGAAAGAACAAAAAGACATTTTTGGTTATTATATCACATCTGGATGATAATATAAGTTCATTAAATGTCAAGATAGGCAATCTCAGATCTTCACTTAGGTTTCTTCTTGTCTTTACTTTTCTTCTTCTTTTGCCAGGGGAGATTAACTTTGAGAGCTTTGGGAGCAGCTTATCCTAGATCGGATTCAGAGTCAGAGTCAAAGATTGCACCCAAAGATATGGAAGTAGCTGTAGAGGATGAATTATCCGTATCAGATTTCTGTTGTTCACTGGTTTTTTCCGTTGCCTTCCCTTTCTCTGCTCCATTTCTTTGTTTAGTTGGAGTTTGTTGTTGCTTAGGAAATAGTTCTGCTTTTAATAAAGAGTCAATCTTTTCCTTCTTCTCATTAAAGTTGAATATAAGTCCTTCTGGAAGAAACCATCTGTACTGGACATTGTTCTTTTGAAGAAATGCTGTAATATTTCTGTATTGCTTCCTTTTCTTACGTATTTCATATGGAACATCTTTCAATATTTTTATCTCCTCTTCTTGAATTTTAACTGTTGCAGCTGTGGATGCTTTTAGTATTAAGCCTCTTGTTGATCTTTTTGCAAATTTCACAAACATTTCCACTGGGAGATATGTTTTTTTTTACGAACTCTTAATAGGTTCTGTAAATCATGCCAATATCTGCTTGTATTATTTCAGGTTTGTTATTGATCAAGGGGGCCATTGCTTCACTTAAGATTTCTCTTAAATTCTCATCCTTTTTCTCTGGAACCCCTTGAAATCTCAAGACATAGAAAGATCTCTCCACTTGTAATTGTAGTAGTTGTTTTTTTTCAGAAGCTCTTTCTTTTTCTGCAATGTCCATTCTTTGATCTATTTCTTTGGTCTTAATTTCAACCTTTTTAATCTTTTTAGCTGAGTTCTCTGTTTTGGCTGTAGTTTCCTTAAGCTGTTTCTGTAAGATATCGAATTTCTGATTGAGGTTCATCAGCTGGTCCAGCAGAGGGTGCATGGCTTCCGAAATTGTGGTAGCTATCTCGCTGGTATTTTCCAGTCTTGTGACTAGTGATGCTGTGCTGGCATTTCCTGCAGAACCTCTGCCTCTGGACACCATTTCCCCCCCTTGCTGAGACATTGTTTATACTTTGGTAAGAGTTCATAAAAGTTCTAAGATTTTTCTATGACGTAGATAATTAGTCCAGATGTGTTCCGCTTAAATAGGGTGGGGTTTTAATAGCCTAAGCCCGGCATGCTTCTCGTTTACGCTGAAATTTTGCTGCGGGGTAGGGTTCTTCCTCCGCGAGTCCCCCCCTCTTTCTCTATGGAGCTATGCCATTTTGCTGTATCAGTATTTGTTCCTCCACCCTCTTTGCATATGTCTTTCTTTTTGAAACTTAACTCACTGTTTCTTTAATCGCTGGGTCGCTTCACCACGTAGATTAGTCTTTTTATTTAAGTCCTTGTACACTCTGGTCCGGTAATGTCTCTCAACGCCATTGCTGGCCTCGGGACAGCGGGACCTTTCAGAGCAAAAAGGAGCTCAATTCCTTAAGCCGGCACTTCGGAAGTGGCCCCTTCAGCGCTCCAGGCTAGAAGCTCCCTCCAAGAGCTTCATGGGGAGGTTGGGACCAGCCGATCCCCCTCCCTGTCGCCCCGATCCAAATCGCCCCCATCGAAGCTTGATGGGGTGTGTTCGTCGCGAGTCGCCACCAACTGGAAGCCCCCAAAACCAAGTGGAGATTGAAGGGTTAAAACCTTCCCTGCATGGCCCCAAGACAAACTGAGGCTGCATTTTGCATTTTTATGGACAGGATGTGTGAATCTTCTCCTTGTCTGCATGAGTCATATGCTCTCTGCAACACAAATGGAGACAAATGACAGACTCAGTTGCACGCTGAAGCCATTTTGTAACATTTTAAGGGTTTTAAAATATCCAGAAATAGTGTGCATCTGCATTACATGAATTAGGCACTCAAAACTTTTTTTTAAAGTAGGAAAGGTCAACAAGGCAATCCTCTCCTGTACAACAATGCCTCATCCTTTCGAAACCTTTCACTGTATTTGTGTGCAATTCTTTGAAATCCCAGAAACAAACACACATTTACTGTGTGTGTTTTGTGGGCCTATTCCACGAAACAGAAGCTAAAATTCCTACACTGAGGCTACTGTACTTTGATCACACCATGAGAAGGCAAGGCTCAGTAAAAAACACAGTAAGGCCAGGGAAAGTTGAAGGCAGTTGGAAAAGAGAGCCTGGGTGGTGTAGTGGTTAAGAGGATCGGACTAGTATCTGGGACACCCAGGTTCAAAGCTCCACTTGTGCCAAGGAAGCTCAATGGATGACCTTGGGCCAGTCACACTCTCTCAGGCTAATCTACCTCACAGGGTAGATATGAGGATAAAATGCAGGAGGAGAGAACAATGTAAGCCACTTTGGGTCCCTATTGGGAAGAAAGGTAAAGGTTTCCCTTGCTCGAAAGCCAGTCGAATTCTATTAAGATATCGCCTTGTACCAATGTTAGAGAGAATTGTTATAAAATGATGTATAGGTGGTACATGACTCCGAAAAAAATTGCAAATATGAACCAGAATATGTCAAATAAGTGTTGGAAATGCAAGAGCCATGAAGGCTCATTTTATCATATGTGGTGGACTTGTGAGAAAGCAGTTGACTTTTGGACAAAAGTCCACAAAGAAATGCAAAAAATTCTGAAATGCTCTTTCAAAAAGGCACCGGAAATTCTGCTTTTGGGACTGAAAATGGAAGAAGTCAATACAACTAAAAAGACTTTATTCTGGTACTTAATCACAACAGCGAGAATGATTTATGCACAATTTTGGAAAACAGAGAAAGTGCCAGAAATTGAAGACTGGATACAAAAAGTTCTGTTCATGGCAGAGATGGACAAAATTACGAAGAAGTTGAATAACAAAGAAGACGACGTGTTTTTTCAAGAATGGAGTGACTTTAAAATATATCTGGAAAAGAACTGGGATGTGAAACAAAACTTAATATGTTTAGATCAATATTAACAACACACAAACCGGGAGCAAGGTCATTCAAAGCCAGAGTCAGAAGCCGGAGGAGACGAGCAGGAACGAAGACTGGGAACAGGAGGTGGAGTAGTTGCAAGGCATCGCGGAGTTGATGAGTTTGCTTCCACAAAGAAGCCAGCCTAGAGCCTGAAGCTGAATAGCCCTCTGCTGATGTTTCCAATTAGCGCAGCGGCACCAGCAGCCAAGTGTCTGTCAAAACTCAGGGCTAACCAACTGTCTGCTCCGCAAACAAGCTGTATGTTGCTTGGTCGCCAAGTCCTGGCGGAGTCGGTCTCGTAAGCGAGCAACTTGCGGGGGCGAGTTGGGCGGGCTTTCTGCCTTTAGCTGCTCCTCATCAGCTGTTGCTGAGCTAGGTGCTAATGCAGGCAGTGATGGCAAATTGCCGATCTCTGAAGCTTCAGAGGGGCCAGCTGTGGGTTCTGCTGAAGCCAGCAACATCCCCTCATCAGCATCCATGACACAAAACATACCTAAGGCACAAGCTCCCCAATTTCTTTGATAAACTCTTGGTGTAAGAAGCATGCTATGCGAGACAGAAGTCTACAGATCATGGGCAACACATTAAAGACAGCAGAGAAGCAAATTTCAAGCTGGCACAATCCACCAGAATGTTCTCTTGTGCAAGCCTCACTGAACACCATCTCCAGCTCCTTGCAAAGATGGTGCAGGAAAACTTCAGGGTGGATTGTTAATTAGCGTGCGCGTGGGGGATGACATTTGGATTTTCCGTCTGAGGCACCAAAACGTCTTCACTCAGCCTTTCTCACACGTGGGCCAGACCTGCTAATTGGGGCAGGCTTCCTCATTTGCTCAAGTGACAAGGTCATTAGGAATCATTTACAGCATGTAAAGGTGGAGTGGGGGGAAGCATTCCTAAAACTATCAAGATCCATGAGGAAACTGCTGATGCTGGTAGTTGGATGTTCTTCCACTTTAGAGTTTGGCAGCAAAATGGGGAAAGAAATTGCATTTTGCCTAACAGGGTGTTTTCCTGTATACACGCAATAACTGGATGGATGCTGTGAATTGTTTTACTTCATGCCTCGTTTGCAATTAGAGTAAGGGCTGACAGTAGACAAACTCTGAAATCCACAGTGCTTGCATACACAATGGATTTGTAGACTCCTCCAGGCCGCTCCAGCAGAGTTTCATACCCACAAATTATTCCTCCTTGGGCAGCTGAATTCTGTCTGTAATCGGATTAAGTCAAACTGGTGGGTGAAATGAAGGCCCTGGATGATACATTTCCACTTCCATTCATTCAGTTCAAGAGAGCACAATAACTGCATTCTACAGGCATCGTATCGTTGCACAAAAATTATTATTTACCCCCAAGGTAAACTTTAAACTATTTACAGTAAGCACTGCCCTTTGTGCTGTTAGGAATTCACTGCCTCCGATCTTCAGAAGCCAGTGTTCTCCAGCCCATAAAGTTCCACCATTTTTAAGATGGAGTTTACGACTGGCTGAAACAAAGTTTCCCCCACAGCCACTCTCCAGTTTTCCCTTTCAAACTGCAGAAAGAAGGTTTTACCTTTGCTTTCGACTTAAAGAGGAAGGTCCCTGGGAACCCCATGCATCATGCTCAGAAGCAGCATGTGAAAAATCCCCCCACCCCCATCCCCCAAGCAAGGGCATGATGTGTGGAAGCAGCCCCCACACTGCTGACAGCTTCACAGGACAGAAACTGGGAAAAGGGGCACTCATGTGCTGAAGTATGTGAAAGAGGCTCATTTCTGTCTGGCAGCCTAAACAAGCCAATTTCCAATCATTAAGCATCTCTAAAGCCTGAACTGGTATTGAGACTTTAACCTAGCACCTCCTCTCATAAGAACATTAAGAGAAGCCATGCTGGATCAGGCCAATGGCCCATCCAGTCCAACATCTGTGTCACACAGTGGCCAAAACCAAGGTACCATCAAGAGGTCCACCAGCTGGGCCAGAACTCCAGAAGCCCTCCCACTGTTGCCCCCCAAGCACCAAGAATACAAAGCATCACTGCCCCAGACAGAGTGTTCCATCTGTACCTTGTGGCTAATAGCCACTGATGGACCTCTGCTCCATATGTTTATCCAATCCCCTCTTGAAGATGCCCATCCTTGTGTCAGTGAATTCCACATGTTAATTGCAACCTGGGTGAAGAAGTACTTCCTTTGATCTGTTTTAAGCCTACTGCTCAGCAATTTCATTGAGTGCCTACGAGTTCTTGTATTGTGAGAAAGGGAAAAAAGTACTTCTTTCTCTACCTTCTCTACCCCATGCATAATTTTGTAAACCTGTCATGTCCAGTGTTCCCTCTAAGCTGAGTCAGTGTGAGTTAGGTCACAGTTTTTTAGCCTCCAGCTCACAGATTTTTGTCTCCGCTCAGGAAGGAGGGCTCCAAAGCAAACTAATTTATGCAGTGGCCAAGTCGCTCACTCACAACTTTAATGCCAGCTGCTCACAAAGTAGAATTTTTGCTCACAAGACTCCGCAGCTTAGAGGGAGCCTTGTCACCCCTCTATCATGGTTTCTCCAAGCTAAAGAGCTCTAACCTCTTTAACCGTTCTTCCTAGGGAAAGTGTTCCATCCCCTTAATAATTTTAGTTGCCCTTTTCTGCACCTTTTCCAATGCTGTGTAATATCTTTTTTGAGGTGCGGTGACCAGAACTGTATGCAGTATTCCAAATGAGGCCACACCACAGATTTATACAGGGGCATTATGATACTGGCTGATTTGTTTTCAGTCCCCAGCATAGCATTTGCACACTGAGTCAACATCTTCAGTTAGTTATCTACCATGACACTAAGATCTCTCTCCTGGTCAGTTACCAAGATACCAGTTCGGACGCCTTCTCCAGTATACTGTCATATTTATTACAGATGTGGCAGAAAGTGCCATCAAGTCACAGCTGACTTATGACGACCATGTAGGGTTTTCATGGCAAAAGATGTTCAGAGGTGGTTTGTCATTGCCTGCCTCCACATCAATTGTCTGCCTCTGCATTACATCCCTGGTAATCCCTGGAGGTCTCCCGTCCAAATACTGGCCAGGGCTGACCCTGCTTAGCTTCCAAGATCTCAGCTAAATGAATAGAAAAGTCAGAGTCCTTACCGTAAACATTAGCTGGCAGCCCCCAAGGATGTAGTCCAGGAAGGAATAATCTCTGGTGATCTTAAAAGGAGTTTAAAGAGAAGGGGAAAGGAGGGGAGGAACAGGAAAGATGCAATAATTTTAATGTAAGTAACAGGTTGCTTTTGCAGAATGCTGAGACTGCTTGCAAGCAGAATGATGATCCTTGGCCCCGGTCACACGGGCAGGAAAATGCGGGGGGGGGGCGTGGCTGTTTGCCCCGGTGCAAAATAACATGCGGTTGCACGATCAGACACCCCATCGAGGTCCCGTGTTTAGGGGAGAGGTGCCAATCACACATCCATCCTGCAGCGTGGCAAAGAAGCGGCACTGCGCAATCACACCAGCAATCGCTAGACGCTGCTTCCATGGCAAATGGGATAGATTTTTTTTTAAACTGAAGTTTGTGCATACGCATGACTGAGCAATCGTATCTGCACATCCAAAGGCGGGTGGTGGGCTTACCGGAGAGGGCAACAGACGCTTCCGGACCCCAACAGAGCTCTGAGGCATAGCCAATGGAGGGGGAGGTGGGCCCCCTCGTCACAGCCGCTCTAACCACCTGCGCGACAGTGGCCATAGTGACCCTCCAGAGGCGACAAGCCATGCTGCAGTGGGAGGGGGCCTCTTTGTGCGCATGCGCCATTGGGCGCTTTTGCGCATCCTGTGGAGACTTGGGGGGAAAAAACCTTTTCGCGACGGGACATGGGTGGGCGCCAGATGCCACGGGATTCCACTGGAAACGCCCTTGCCCCGCAGTTTACGAAAACTAGTACCTCGGAGGTACTAGTTTTTTACCCCACATCTTTGGCGGGAAGCCTCGGGTGAGCCATGGGAGCTCTACGCTTCCCAGATGTGGTGGCGTGATCGCGCCCCCATCTCTGTAGCGTGGCTAATGTTCCGTGTGACCGCAGCTCTTGTCAGCCTTAGGGTTTTTTGTGTTTTTTTAAAATAAACAATCCTTCTCTGGGCAGGGTAAATTCTATAGTGCTAGTGGGAAATGCTGTCAAGTTGCAGCTGATTTATGGCAATCCCATAGGGTTTGCAAGGCAAGAGACAAATACAGTTGGCTTGCCATTGCCTGCCTCTGCATCATGACCCTGGTGTTCTCTGATGGTCTCCCATCCAAGCACTAAACAGGGCCGATTCTGCTTAGCTTCTGAGATCTGATGAGATGGGGCGAGCCTGGGCCACCCAGGTCAGGGAATGTTTTAAATACTAGATCTCAACCCTCCTTGGACCCCCACATCATTATGGGTTTCTCTTCGACTCACAAGCAGGTCCCCCCCCCTTAGACTCCACTAATCTCAGTTTACAAGGCCGTCTCTTTGCCCTTTATGGCCAATTCCACACTCGGGGGGGTGGGGAAGGCAACAACATTAAGGAAATCAGGTTGCACCTCTTAGTCTAATTATATTTTTTTATTTTACAGAGCCTGAATTCTGCCATTATTACCTACTTCATCAGACGTGACTATAGCTGTTCGCTGGGGAAATCAAGCTAGTGGAATGTTTAGCAAGAATTCCTGAAGGGATATACATTAATAAGAATTGTACATAGGGAAGTCAACCACTCGGCAATTGACAGCTAAGGGAATGCCTGCGTGGGAGCCCTGGAACAATCTTCCCCTGCGCGCTGAACGGGCAGCAGCTCACACTGAGCCCTAGTTGATTCTTGCATGTACGCAGACTGGAGTTAATGTAAGGTCAAAAAGTGGAAGACGCCAGGGCAGTCCCAATGTAGTGTGGGAGCTAGGATCGGAGACATTCAGGTTCACATCAGTACTTCCCTCAGCTCAGCTCAGCAGGGAGAGGAGGAGGGGAAAGCTCTTTAAGGAGCTGAATGGGGGAGTGGGGAGACACAGGCAGGGAGCTGCTCCATGCCATTTTGAAAGTGGAACTTGGTTCCGCCCTGTCTCCACAGCAGAAGTGGAAGGAATGTCCACAAGCACTCTGAGATGAGCCCCCTTTAAACCAGGCTTGCTGTCCTCCACCAAGCACCTGGGAGTTAATGTAAGGTCAAAAAGTGGAAGAAGCCAGGGCAGTCCCAATGTAGTGTCGTGGTTACACTGTGGGAGCTAGGATCGGGGACATTCAGGCTCACATCAGTACTTCCCTCAGCTCAGCGGGGAAAAGAGGATGGGGGAGTGGGGAGACACAGGCAGGGAGCTGCTCCATGCCATTTTGAAAGTGGAACTTGGTTCCGCCCTGTCTCCACAGCAGAAGTGGAAGGAATGTCCACAACAAGCACTCTGAGATGAGCCCCCTTTAAACCAGGGTTGCTGTCCTCCACCAAGCACCTGGTTGAACTCTCTGCTGAACAACATCCATGCCTTGAGGGACTTGATGCAGTTCCTCAGAGCCTGTAAGGCAGAGATGTTCCGCCAGCCGTTTGGTTGAGGACAGCGACGGCTTTCCACCTGGCTGGCACGCCTGTTTTCCCTTCCTCCCCTTTCCCACGAGACAGTGGCATATTCTGGCAGTCTTATCGCCATCTTACTGTTCATAGGCTTACTACTTTTGTATTAATCTTAATTTATGATTTTTTTATTATTTAAGCATGAATTGTATTGTGTGGATGTTTTAAACTGATGTACACTGCCCTGAGCCCTGTTTACAAGGCAGGGTGGTTAAAAAAAATTAATTTAACAAACAAATAAATCCCAGGGATCACCAGGAGTCATGCTCAGTAACAGAATCATAGAGTTGGAAGGGACCTCCAGGGTGATCAATGTGGGGTACCACATTGTTGTGGAAGCAGCATTTCTGGAATCTGAGAATTTATTCAAGACTTATAATACACTTTTTGGAAGCTATCTGCATCAAGAATTATAGGGACTTAGGGACACCCTACACACAAATGCATGGATTAAAACCACTAATTGCTACTTTGTTCAAGAAAAGGCAGAATTTTGAGCAGAGTAGAAGAAGAGGAGATTGGATTTATACCTCACCCTTCACTACCCAAAGGAGTCTCAGAGCAGTTTACAATCCCTTTCCCTTCCCCTCCCCACAACAGATGCCCTGTGAGGTGGGTGGGGCTGAGAGCTCTCTTGAGAACTGCCCTTGAGAGAACAGCTCTGAAAGAACATATGACTGACCCAAGGTCACACCAGCAGTTGCATGTGGAGGAGTGGGGAATCAAACCCAGTTCTCCCTGATTAGAGTCTGCACTCTTAACCCCTACACTAAACTGGCTCCTTAATGCTACACCAAACAGGGAGAAGGCAGAAGGACAATGCTTAACTCTTCCCTGATCACCATTTCTCTGCTACAGCTCCCACCCTCATAGGCAGCAAAGTGGCAGCAACCTATTCCTGCTTCTTCTCTTTCTCAGTCTATCTCCCCTCCCTCTACTCTCCCCACCAAAACCAATCAGACACACCCAATCTTGAACCAGTTGAATAAATCTTTTTTACATTAAAAAAAAAACAAAAAAACCCTGCTTTTACTTACAAGAAGCAGCTGTCAGGATTTTAACACAACCTTTTTAGTATAACCTTTATAGTTTGTACAGATCACTCACTTTGCAGGATTTCACTACGATGATGCCGGAGTTCTTATAGCTCCGTTTCTTCTTCTGCTTTTTGGGGTTAATGCACTCAAATTCTACCTGGAAGAAAGACATACAGATAGAAGTCAATGCAAAGGTCTTCTGAAAACAAATCCTCACACATTCTGTTTTTACATCTGCAAACCACCCTATAGAACCATTATTAGCTTAGTGATGAGAATCACACTGTTTACGTGGTTGCACATAAGTTTCACAATGGAGCTGACAGTGGCTCCATAGGGTGACTTGAGGATGGGGAATCAACCGTGGGAGTAGGTAGGGTTGCCATTTGCCTGCTATTGACCGGCAAACTCCCACTGACATTCCAACCATCTCTGCTGGCTCTCAATTGAATGGAGGGAGCAAAATGGGGAGGAAGAAGTCAGCAAAGCTCTAGGAATCTTCCCAAACTCTATACTTCTTACCACAGAGATCAGGTGAAATCTAAGAGTGTCAGTGATGTCACTTCCAGGTTCCTGCACTGGTGACTTCACTCCCCATGCCCCACCCCCAAAGGCTCCCAAGGGTTCCAGACATGCTCCTGACAACCCTACATAAGGCTATAGCTGCTTCTCTCTGCGTGCTGTTGTATGGTTGCTAGGCAACCAGTGGGAGCCGGAGGTGCAGACCTGGGGGAGCACCAGCAGTGACAGCATGACTTCACTTCAGGAAAACCTAGGAATTGCTAGGGTAAAACTCCCCTCTCTAGGAATTGCTAGGGTAAAACCATAGTTGTTTGGGGTTTTTTGCAATTCCTAGAGAGGGATGAGGGAGGAAAGGCAGCATGGTGTAGCCCATCTCATGAAATCTTGAAAGCTAAGCGGGTTTGGTACTTGGAAGGAAGACCTCCAAGGAAAACTCTGTGGAGAAAAGCAACGGGAAACCACCTCTGCTTCTCACTTGCCTTGAAAGCCCCTTGCTGGGGTTACCATAAGTCAGCTGTGACTTGATGGCACCTCACTCACAGAGAGAGAGAGGGAGGGGGAGAAGAAAAAGAAGAAGAAGAAGAAGAATGTTGCTTCTGGGTTTTCTCTGGAAGTGAGATTGCAACATCAGCCCAACAACATTTTTTAAAAATTTCTCCGGCCAGGAGAAAGTCTCCCACCACAGTGGGACACCTGGCAACCCTGGCTGCTGTGGTTGCAAACAGAAAGAGCCAGTGTGCATCTGGGAGGCACAAAACTCCTATTGCATGTTTGATACAAAGTCCTTGTGTTGTTTCCCAACAAACATGAGGCCTTTGTAATGTGTTGATGGAGCCTGATAAGGCAATGCCCTCCCCTGTTTGCTCAAGGAAGGATGCTCTCTCTCATGTGGTACAATCTGTCACTGAGGGAAGCCTATCTTGACTCCTACCAAGCCGCTCTTCTGCCTGCCGTTTGCCTGACTGAGAGGAACTTTACATTTGCACTGTAGGAGCAGCACAGAAATGATGAGTAACAAAAAAGACTAAGCAATATTAGGCCCCCTCTACCACACTTTTGATAAACACAGGGTTGAGGGAAGGCCTGCAAAACTAGTGAGGGTACATGTGGGGGGTCCTATTCATTTAAACCAAACTGTATTGCTGGGGACAGAGGAGTGGGGTTCTGCCTTGCATCCACAATGGAACTTGGAAATGGATCTGCAACCATCTTTAGCTCTTGGGGTGGTGGTGGGGGAAAGGAGCTTCCTAAGCTATTTAAAGCAAGCAACTACATTTAGAAGCCCTCAGTTCCCAAGAGAGACAAAAGTGGAAACAGCAGATGAACGCAGCAGGATTGAGAGCTTGGGAAAAGTAGGTGGAAAGGAGATGTTGATTACTCACAGGGTAAACAAAGGCATGTACCTGGTTTTATTTTTAAGCTTTATATGCAGAAGCACCCAACTGTCTCTCTGAAAGGACTCTCTTCTTCCACCCTGAAGTATATTTACACACACGTGCAAACCCTCAAACAAAAAAACAAATGAACAAGCTGTGCCTTGCATAGGAGAGAAAACCAAGTTTTTATTACTGGCCTCAATGAGCTTTGAAGTAATATACATGCCAGTTGTGACTGGCCATTTAAAACCCTGACTGGCTGGGACATTTTAAAGAAGCAAATGCAAGCCTTTCAAGTCTGTGCATTTGCTGTAATATGAGAAGGCTCAGTGCCCTACCTGTTCACCAGCAGGGGGAATCCCACTGAACTGAAATGGGATTAAAATTTCTACCATTTTGCAAATTCATTTTCAATTTGACAGATTTCTACAAATTCCCCTCCCCACATCCCATCCCACCCCAGCCCCAGTTTACAGAATCCTAGATATAGTTGTGACAGGTACCTGTGTGCAGGTACCTGCCTATTCACACAGGGAGCCAGCCTGTGGCTGTTAGACAAAGGAATGTTATTAGTATCTCTGCCTATTCCTATGCAAATGCTCAGCTTAACTGATGATTAACTTTTAGATTTTGTAGATTAATTGAGCAAACCTATGCAGTATAGTGGTTAGACCATTGGGTTATGACCTGGGATGACTGGGTCTGAACCCCTCACTCCACCATGGAAGCCCACCAGGTAACCTTGGGCCCCTCACAAGCTCTCACCCTCAGCTGCGAGAGCTGGACCATAAAAAAGGCTGAGTGCCAAATAATAGATGCTTTCAAATTATGGTCTTGGAGAAGACACTTGAGAGTCCCTTGGATGGCAAGAAGATCAAATCAGTCAGTCCTAAAATAAATCAACCCTGACTGTTCCCTGGAAGGCCAGATACTGACGCTGAAGCTTAAATACTTTGGCCACCAAATGAGAAGGGAGCCGTCACTGGAGAAGACCCTAATGCTGGGGAAGACTGAAAGTAAAGGAAGGGGACAGCAAAGGATGAGATGGTTGGACAGTGTTATCGATGCAACGAGCTGGAAGTTGAGCAAACTCCGGAGGACGATGGAGGACAGAAGGGCCTGGTGTGATCTGGGCCATGGGGTCGCAAAGAGTCAGATTCGACTGTGCGACTGAACAACAACAACAAATAGGATTAAGATTTGGAAAACTAATATTAAAATTACTAGTTCTATGACTTTTAAAGAAAACATATATAAAGTAGTAAATAGATGGTATTTATACCCGGTAAAAATAGCTAAATTTAACATGTCATGGACAAATATTTGTTGGAAGTGTAAACAGAATATTGGATCTTACTACCACACGTGGTGGTCCTGTGGTAAAGCCCAATCCTTTTGGGAAATGATTCAAAAAACGATTCAAGACATCGTA
>NW_015167081.1:529379-554669 GCF_001447785.1 Gekko japonicus
GTAAAGATGAGTTTGAGTATAAATTGTTAAATGTAGTAGAAATGAATAGATTAACAAATATTTTAAAAGGTAAAGAAGAAAAAGATTTTGAAGATACTTGGTCAAAACTGTATAATTGGTTGAAAATATTAGTTAAAGGTTAAACATTTATATTATTTATTTTTTATTGTTTAAAAAGATAGAGCTGTGGTAGATTCTGTATTCAAATTTATGTTAATAGCGTTGAATTAGTTATTATTGAAAAATAAAATAAATTCAGTAAAAAACAAAAACAAAAAAACAAATAGGCAGTCTCCACAGCTTAGAGGGAACATTGTCTAAGACCCTGGAGTGCCACAGGCAGTCTACTGGGCTACCTGGGCAATGGTTTGGTTCAGTATAGACTCTGTTTTTCAGAATATGCTGTGCTCCAGTGCTTACCACAAAGGCATCTTGGGCTTCACACATCTTAGTGACAGAGGTCTGGAACTCCCCAATGAAGTCATGGCCCCCGTCGTTATCATAATCATAACACACAACCTGGCAAGAAAAAGCAAGAGAACACTTAGGGTTTTGCAGAGTTCAGAAGTGTCTTCATTTCTGAGATGCACTCATATTTGAGTATTGTTTAATTCTGCAAGGGTTAAGAGAGACTTCAGGGCTGCATTCAGACATCAGGATCAATGATACACCAGGAGTCCCCGACTTTGTTGAGCTTGTGGACACTTTTGGAATTTTTAAAAGAGGCAGTGGTCACAATCACAAAATGGCTGCCATGGAGAGCACAGCCAACCACAAAATGGCTGCCATGGGAGACCGGAGCCAATTACAAAACTGTAGGAGGTCCCAAGCTGAGTGCCTTCCTATAATGGTATTTCTGGATGGGTGCTCCCTGAAGACACAAAGGTGATGTCTCCTGGGCTCTTCTGAAGCACCTCCTACTCTAGTGAAGTGGCGGAAAGTCAGGATTGGCGCTTTGCTTTGAAAAAGATGTTTTGAGGAAGAAGGAAGTGGGCATCAGGAAATCCACTGATGAACACTGTCGCACACTTGGGCACCATGTTGGAGATCAGGAACTCAGATCATGGTTTGTGCAGTAAACTTTGTAAGTAACAAAACCAGGCATAACTCTAGTTGTCTGCTTCTCATTTCCTTTCTGCTTCTCAGCAGGGAGGACACCCTCCCTGCATGGCTCTGTGGTGAGGCAGAGGCAAGGGGCAATGCAACTCAACAAACTGTGTTTGTGAATTCAGACATCACAAGCCATAATTAGTATAAACAATGGTTAACAATCCAACTACAAACCCTAGCTTGAAGCCACTTTCCCAAGAACAGAGAGGGATTTATAAAGTCACACTTTGCTTAGAACTTAGAACTGGTGCAGGCACTGCACTTTGGTCATAGGCAGTGTTCCCTCTAAGCTGAGTTAGTGTGAGCTAGCTCACAGTTTTTTAGCCTCCAGCTCACACATTTTTTTCTTCGCTCAGGAAGGATGGCTCCAGAGCAAACTAATTTATGCAGTAGCCAAATCACTCGCTCACAACTTTAATGCCAGTAGCTCACAAAGTAGAATTTTTGCTCACAAGACTCCACAGCTTAGAGGGAGCATTGGCCATAGGTACAATCATGGTGAACTGTTCTTCCTGTTTGCAACTTATGCTGATTATGCACAATGGTGACTGGCTGGAAATCAGTGAGATACAGTAGCAAACTCCCCTCCCCCCCAGTAGTGTCTCAACATTTAAAAATTTACCACCTTAGAGAGGAACAAGAAGATAAAGAGCCACACCAGTCACGGGAGATAAAAAATAAGGCCAAGGCCAATGGTGCAAAATCAGTTAAAATATATTTTATTAGTTAAATTTCCAAAAATTCCCCAAAAGGAGATCTTTTACTCTTTTTGAAGAACTACTGCAAGCTGAACAGATTCTCATAATGAAGACTGTTGGCGAAAATGTGTAGGGTATTTTTTGATATCTAATAATCGCAAAATTTTTTGAAATCTAATACTCGAAAATCTTAGGAGGAGGAGGAGAAGAGAGTGGATTTATACCCCGCCCTTCACTTGGAGTCTCAGAGCGACTTACAATCTCCTTCTCTTTCTCTCCTCACAACAGACACCCTGTGAGGTAGGTGGGGCTGAGAGAGCTCCGAGAGAACTGCTCATGAGAGAACAGCTCTGAGAGAACTGTGACTGGCCCAAGGTCACCCAGCTGGCTTCATGTAGAGCAGTGGAGAGTCAAACATGGTTCTCCAGATTACAGTCCGCTACTCTTAACCACTACACCAAACTGGCTCTCAGGTGTTACTGGAAGGTGTTACTGGATTCATATCTAGCTGTTCTATTGTAGACCAACACGGCTACTCTCTGAAACATTTAAAAAGTATTATTTGAAATAAATAAAGGGGATGATAGTGAAGAAAATACATTTAAATTAGTGATGTGAGCGCAGTAACACGCTAGAGACCAACAAGATTTTCTAGGGTCTAAGCTTTCGAAAGTCAAAGCTCCTTTTGTCAGATATGGTATCTTGTTGGTCCCAAGGTGCTACTGAGCTAAAATCTAGCTGTTCCACTGCGGACCAACACAGCTACGGTAATGCTGTATTTTAACAAAAAAAGAGATAACTTGCCTGAAGCACAGGAGAGTGCCAGTCTTAAAGACTTGTTGTAAGGTACTGCCAACAAAAAAACGTCTTTTTCACTGAATTAAAGCAACACGCAAACCATGAAATCATGGTGCTGAGTTAATTCTCCCTCTAGCTTTCACCACCCTCAGGGCCCAGGCTCCTGATTTTAAGGAAACATCAGATGTTTATTCCAGGTCCAACATGAATAGCTTGCTTTCCCCTGCCAAAAAAATCACTCAGTGCTCTAGTTAGAGACTTTATTTAAAAAATAGTATAACTAAACATAAGAAAATTAAACAGGATCAAAGATACACTAATGACACTGGCGTATAGTTCCAGATGGTCAGCCGTGTTGGTCTGAAGCAGTAGAACAAATTTAGAGTCCAGTGGCACCTTTAAGAATAAACATTTGTAAGTCTTAAAGGTGCCAATGGACTCTAAATTTGACACTGGCATATGTAAAAGCTATTTTGAGTAAATGAGAATGCATGACTCTCCTAATCCAGGGATGATGAATCTAAGAATGAATCTGAATTCTAAGTCTTTTACCAAAAGCATATGCAGAAAAGGTATCCTCTGAATCTGAGAAGTTCATATGTCACATAGAGCTGTGGGCTTATACAGAGTGGATATGTGAAAATCATGTTTCCCAGCTCTTCTGTCCTTACAGTTGCCAACCTCCAGGTGCTGCCTGGAGAATTCCCACTATTACAACTGATCTCCAAACAACAGAGATCAGTTCCCCTGGAGATAATGGCTGCTTTGGATTGCGGACTCTATGGCATCATATACCCGTGAGGTCCCACCCCTCCTCAAACCCAGCCTTCTCCAGTCTCCACCCCCAAAATCTCCAGCAATTTCCCAACCCAGCCTGGCAACCCTAGTTATCCTTCTGAACTGACCATTTCATAATTTTATTCTGAGCATACAAAGAATAATGCTGTGACGGCTAAGTATGGCTGGCCAATTACAGTATCACTGTTCTGTCTCCTGTGATTTATGATGGCGGGCAAACAGCTATTCATGAGCAGTTCTATCAACTGTTATCAGAATTGGTTCATGCAAGCCGAAGAAGCTTCTTGAAGATGCTGACTTGCAGTACAACAAGATGGGTAGCCATGTTGGTCTGTCAGTAGCAGCAGAAAAGAGTAAGAGTCCAGTAGCATGCGTCAGAAGCGGTCCCATCAAGGAAGCAGCCGGCCAGTGAGATACAAGAGTCCGCCGGAGAAGGAAAGAAGCCGAAGCCAGAAGATACAGCAGGTCCACCACCACCAGGGTGCTGGTAGGAGATCCCCACCCCTATAACATGTGGCCTTAGGTAGGATCAAATAGTTCTTAGAACACCCCCTGTAAACCGCCCAGAGACCCCTTAGGGGGTTAGGGCGGTATAACAAGTTGAATAAATAAATAAATAAAATAAATAAAGACTAACAGGGTATGAGCTTGTGTGAGTCACTGCTCACTTCTTCAGACTGAGCAGTGACTCACAAAACCTCATACCCTGCCACAAATTTTGTTAGTCTTTAACGTGCTACTGGACTCTTGCTCTTTTTTACTGTTGCAGTAGAACAATGATAAAGAAAACTGCCTCTTTGGAGTTGTTACAGGAAGTCAGAAGCAGATTCAATGAGTTTTAACTTATTCAGGCTCATTTATGCTTTCTAATGGTACAAAGCCTATTAAAAACCTTATTACTTATTTATATAAAACGTTTCTATGCCACCTTTCCACCCAATAGGGGATCCAAGGTGGTAAACATTAAACCATTAACGCATTTCAACCATTAGAACATTTGAGACATTAAAACAACCATTTTAAATGTTTTAATGTCTCAAATGTTTTAATACTTTAAAGTACATATAAAATATTTAAACAATTCTATAAAACACATAAACACCTATAGCAACACAACTGGGGGGAGGCCAATGACAGTTATTGGGGGAACACTGAACAAAGCAAAAAGGGTCTTTACCCACTGGCAGAAGACAAGGATAGATGGAGGCAAACGAAGTTCCCTGGGGAGGGATTTCCAGAGTTAGGGGGCCATGTCCAAGAAGGCCATTTCTTGGGTTGCCACTCCTCTAAGACTTATGTGGAGGAGGCACACAAAGCAGGACTCCCAAAGATGACCAGAGTGGGTTGCTGCAGGGTTTTAAAGATCAAGACCAGCACTTTGAATTGGGCCTGGAAGCAAACTGGGAGTCAGTGTAGGTGGAACAAGACTGGAGTGAATACTTACATACTGCCATGACTGATTTATATTAGATCCCATGACCAGGGGAAGGGGGAAGCCAGTCTTGAGTTGCTGACTGGTATGTCTGCCAAACAGGTTGCCAAATGCTGGAGGTGGGGAGAAGACCTGAGATTATGGGAGAATCCCAACGGTACATCTACCCTTGTGCACCTCGTAAACCAAGTGAAGGAGGATTCAGCTGCTATTACCTTGATCTGTTTTTCAATATCCCCATCGCACAGCGATATTAAAGGCACAGTGAACGGCTTCCACACGGGATCCAGCGTATATTTAATAACCTAAAATGCAGAGCAAGGCAGAGAAATATTTGTGCAAACAGGTAAACAACACAGTTCAGATTCACAGCAGAAATTGGCAACAGATGCTCCAGGCCAGACAGTGAGGTCCGTGACTGATTTTTTTTTAACACCTCCGTCCCATGGAATCAAGACAGTGATGCAAATTACCAGCTAGCACCAAGGCCAGCTAGAGTAAATATTAAGCATAATGGTCTCAAATGAGGATATGGTTTCCATATAAGTTGTATTTCTATATGAACTTACTAAAATGTGTTGCAAATATGCTGTGCACACAGGTGATCTCTGATTGCTCCAGGATAGGAAAGAGAGCAGGATGCTAGATTCTGGAGAGCTCAGAGGCTCCTAGCAGTAGGGCAGTGAAATTGTGCTACCCACATACTAGGAGGTTTCTGCATACTTGAGAAACTGCTGGGTATGAGAATCTTATTAAGTTAAAAAAGGCATTCCTCTCCACCCCCCAAAAAACAGCCAATGCAGTACTGAGTATACCCATCATCAATATATCTCATTCTCAACATGACCGAATCTGTGAATATTTAAATCTGGAAACTGAAGCTATGAACAAATTATACAGATCTTTCTACAATCACAAAAAAGCCCCATGTTTGCAGAAAAAAATCTGAAATCTAAAAAGGGGGAAGGTTAAAAAAAAAGAAGCTCAACTATTAGAAACAGAGCATACAGCTTTAAGAAACAAATGCCCTCAATGGCTGTTACTAGGGAACCACAACAGTACTGCCAACCTTCAAACTTGGTTTCTGTCAATAAAAGGTGGGGGAGGCAGGGCCCTAATCCAGGCCTGTTTTGGCTTTTGAGGAAGGACTCATCAGGGCTAGCCCAGCCAACAACCACTGGGTGGCTTGTTACCACCTGACTTGCATGATCCAGGTCCAGCTGCTTGCTAATGTTCAATAACAGCTTCCCCACAGTGTGGTGCAGTGGTTACAGTTTCAGACTAGGATCTGGAAGACGCAGCTTTGAACCCCCACTCTGCCATGGAAGCTTGCTGGCTGACCTTGGGCCAGTCACACCCTTTCAGCCCAATGTGCCTCACAGGGTTGCTTTGAGGATAAAACAGAGAGGAGAATAATCTTTGGGTCCTTGCCAGAGAGGCAGGATATAAATGAAGTAAATAAATAACAAATATAGATGAACACAAGGGAGCACATAAAAGGTAGGCTGGTTCGTGAGTGGCAAGGTGAAACGAAGCACGGAAATGGGAAGATGTGGAGGTTGTCAGGAGGAGAGAAAAAGGAAATTGTGTGGGAGGGGGAATACAGAAGAAAGTCAGGTGCCCGCACAAGACTGTGGGTTCCCCACCATGCAACTGGGCCCAGGCCAGCAGCCAGTGTTGCACAACTCAGCCACCGTTTTCTTGGACAGGGGCTGCCAGGGAGAGGGAAGACAGGAAAACTGAAGAGCAGATAACTGAAGACTCTACAAGCTTATAGTATTCTGAAGGAAGGAAATTTGGATCTTGGGTAAATTCCCAGTCATTTATTTCCCCTCTCCATTACTTCTCATGGGCTGCCAACTTGCATTTGTTGATTTATTGTGGTTCCTTTCCCCAGGACTGCCACATACACCCATTTCAACCTGCAAACCCCAACCTGATTGATAAACATTGCTGCTCTTCCAGTCAAGAAAGGCTAGCCTCATTTTGTAACTAAGAATGATCTGAGGAGGTTCAACTTTGCACACAAGGGTGAAGTTACGCTGTCCCTCACTCAGAGCAGTGCCACCATTTAGTGCATGGATTAATTCTTAAAGTTATAATGATTGTAAAACACTTCCTACATGAGGTTGGAAGGATCAAGAAGAAAACCTCCACAACATACAGTTGGAACAGCGTAGAACCAAGATGCCGTAAGACACTCAAACCCTGGTGTGGGCGGAAGGAAGGATGCACGCTTACAACCCCACATGCAAGATTCACACTTTATGGATGTGTCAGTACTAACACAAATCTGTGCGAAGGAGGCAGCTCTTCCGCACTGTGGCTCTTCCACTTTTTCTTCCGTGCTGTTTTTCTACTGAAAATAATCCTCCAGGATTTTATATTTTTTGCCCCACAATGAAAAAGAGAACCATATATTTTCTCCAGCAGAGGTAAGAGCGCGTTCATTCAGACACTTGTGCTGAGGATGAAATCTTGCGCCTGGAAATGCACTAAAAACCACCCTCCATTAGCTTAAAACTGTCAAAAATGGCCATCATTGGCCCCGGTCACATGGGAGGTTTAGAGCCGGAAGAGGGACGGATCGGGGGCGCAGCAAACGGGCACGATCCCACCGCAACATCTGGGAAGCGTTGTGCACCCGTCCCCGATCCGGCCCTTCAGGCCGAAAATCCGTAGTTAAAAGAAACCACCTACAGAGGTGGACTTACCAGAAAGGCCGTATCAAGCGCGGCCATGGGATCGCCGGCGCGTACTTCTGCCGGCGCATCCGAGGCTCCTGGCCGAACTGCGCATGCGCACACATGAGCAGCCAGCTGTCTCGGTCTCCGGTCGGTGGCTTCCTCCCCAGCATCTGATCGTGCTGGGGAGCAACGGCGTGGCGGCTCAGGGGATCTATGTGATCCCGCTGCCGCCGCGCGTTTCTTTTGGCGCGGCTCTGAATAGCCGCACTTTGCCCGTGTTTTTTCTGCCGTGTGGCAGGGACCATTGTTAGAGCTGAATGGAACTCTCTCTTAAACCTGATTGACTATGCTCTTTACTGAAACACAGTCCAAGCATGTTAGTGCGCCTTGTGGACAGGAAGGTGGGTATTTTCAAAGGCCCACATTGGTGCCATTTTATTTCCGTCAGCCTCTCTTGCCATTTTCCCATCAAAGTATTTTTTGAGAGCTTAAAAAAACCAATAAATTGCTTATTTTGCTATAAAAACCCTCAAAAAGCCATTCGGTGGTGCAGCTGGGGGAAAATGCAGGAGAATGCTGATTGAGAAGAGTGCAGAGAAAACCTCCTACATGGAAGCCCCATTGTCAGTTCTAATGCCTCTGTATTTGAGGCAATGAATGCAGAATGAAGAATGGATGCAGCCACCAGTCAGTGCTTTGTCCCATCCATGGTAGATGGGTTAAAACCAACATCTGTCTGGGTAGTGAGACCTTTTAAAAATATTTCTAGGATTTAAAGACAGGAGGATCATGGAATGTAAACAATCAGTCCAGAGGAGTTAGCTGTGTTAGTCTGTTGCTGCAAAATAGTAAAAAGCCCAGTAGCACCTTTAAGACTAACAAACTTCATTGTAGCATAAGCTTTAGAGAAACACAACTCTCTTTGTCAGATGCAATCAATGACACCCGCTTCCAAGAAACGCGTTTAGGATTGGCATAAAAGAGAACAAGTGTACAGCTTCAAACTCCAGAGCTACCAGCAGCTTAAGAAAGGGTTAACAACATAAAAGCAAATCATACTTTTTGTCATCATGCATAAATCAATGATCCAGGCAGACAACCCTAACATTTCTTAAATCCATTAGAGATTTTTAAGTACCAAATTAGAAACGGAATGAACTTCTGTGCAGATATATCCTAAACCGGTTAGCAAAAGAATAATCTGATTGCAACAGAATGGGTATCTGTGTATAGTCCGTTCATGACAACAAAGTGCCTTCCTTACCTCTGTTCGGTGGACCAGCATCCATTTCCCATCATCCCCTGGTTTATAAAACTCTAAAAATGGGTCTGATTTTCCAAACAAGTCCTGTGAAAGGGGGTGGAAACATTATGAAGATTTTTACAGTATCTGTTATCACTGCCTAGGATAACCACACAATGGATTATCATCAGAAGGTAAAAGAAAGACTGTCATGAAGTTGTAATAAATCAGACGCACCTAACAACTCTTGTTACTTTCTCCCTGTGCTACAGTTCAAATTAATGAGAAACGACGGAACTATAAATCTCAACACTCATAAATACAAGCAGGTAGCAAACCTCAGCAGACTTTTCCAAAAGCAACAAATGTTCTTGGTAAGAAACCAGCTGCTGGAGCTGATATCCAAAACACTGGCCTTGTCATGAAATACAAGACCCCAGAAAGTTTGTCAAGGGTTCAGAAAGCTTAACTGGGGGAACAGTCTTATGTTTGTCAGTCGGTCTCCCAAAGGGCTGCCCAGTACTCATATCCAACAGCCACACTCAAAGAGAGGTGGCAGACACAGGACATCCCCTTCGCTTGTTTTTCTTTCCCCTTCGCTTGTTTTTCTTTCTTATCTGAAAATATCATCAGAAACAGAATGGCAGGAGGGAAGAAAAGCTCAGCTCTTTTCCTTCATGCTTTGTGCATGTAGTCAAAATCAGCCTTCTTCCCAAATTGTTTTCTCACTGGTGGAAGAAAAGATACCCATTAGGACATGTACGCTTCCCCAGTGGGGCACACAGCAACTCCCAGGGGCTGTTTCAGGTTGGGGAAATGGCGGGGAAGGCTTATGCCTCCTCCCCTCAAGTGCTGCAGTTCTGATCCAAGTTGGGCTGCTGGGAACCTGGGAATTAAGGTCTGAACACGGAACACCCCAGAGTACATCTGGATGACATGTGGGGGACATAAGGGCTTTGTAACACACAGTTACAGTCCGAGTCTGCAACAGTCCCTGTATTCTACTTGAAAACTCCACAAGCTTTCATTCAGAATTGGGATCCTTCCTCTGTTATTAACATCTTAAAGTAGAAAAGATATATCCTTTATGATTCATGCCTTTCCCCCCTTTAAAATGCTAGCAACAAAAGCAGGGAGCACACAGGTTAAATGGTTAAAACCCTTTCCCTTCCCTGCATGACCCAGAGGCAAACTGAGGTTGCAAGTTGTATTTAATGGACCCAATGAGAAACGTGATCTCTACCTTGTCTGTTTCAGCCCTGAGACTGGGGGCTCCTCCATCATACCCTGAAATATCTATTTTAAAATTTGCTCTCCCCCTTTAATGAAAGGGGGCAAACTAAATGTCTACCCTGGTGATAAGTTCTGGGGAACTCAGCGCAGCAGCTTACTCGCTCTATTCTGGTACCTTGGCTGGCCCTAATCAAAAGATATTACATGACTGTTGCTTTTGGAGTCTGCCAGAAGCGCCTCAAAAGGCCAGTTCATTTAATAAAGCAGTTACGAGAAACTTCCTTTCCAGAAAGCTATTTAGGATGCTTAGTTTCATTTAACTGCTGTGTGTGGGTGTGATTTTCATACGTGTTCGTTTTATTGAGTTTTACACATTACACTTCTTTTAAACATGAGGTCAATCAATAAAGAAACAAAAGTCTTAGCATGAAAGGGTTCTCCACAGCCACCACCATATTTAAATGGACCTCTCAGCACCTAAACTCACAGCCTTGGCACACTCACTGCTTAGAGTTGCCAACAGCTCCGTAACCAGAAAGTTTTGGCTGGTGGGGCTGGGGCACTGGGGCAAGGGAGCGGGGAACTTAATTAGATTACTCAACAGTTTGGCGGGTAGCAGCGGCAGGGAGGCTGGGGAAGAAAGGGAAGCCGCCCTGCCTCTTCTGGTCAGTTTTACTCCATGGATCTTAAGAACTCATGCAAATGGCAAGCCCTTTTAGAACCATTGTATAAGGTAGTGCCTATGCCCTATCTTTTTTATCTAGAAAATCATGAGTTAAGGAGAATGTTTACCCTCATGAGGTGGGATGCCCTCCCTTCAGCGGTTTCAGAGGGGAGGTTTAATTTAAAAAAAACCCTTGCTGATCGTATATGTCGCTGCTGCAGTGACGGAATTGAAACCTTAATGCATGTTATATATGACTACAGGGCTGTAAGGACTAGAAAGCTCCTAATGAAAGACGAATAGATATAATTTGTTACAGGACTTAAAAGGTTTTACATGCATGCTCTATTTGATATTCATTGTATATATTTCATTTATGTTTGTGGTTGTATGAATTTAGTTTGTGTTAGTTTGTTGTATTAGAGTGCTGGCTTTTTGCTGTGAATAAATTTGTTGTTGTACTCCCCTCCAGCAGCTGTTAAACCTAACAGCTGATAGGTAGGAGTGAAAATGACTAGAAGTGGCAGAGCGGCTTCCGCTGCTGTAGGGGAGAGGCACACGGGTGTGTGTATGAGGGGTCTAGCATCCTTCTGGGGTGGGGCAGGGCTCATCTACAGTGGGGGTCCATCCCAAAGGCCCGCCACGGCTATGGGCCTGGTTGCCAACCTCCAGGCAGGGCCTGGAGATCTCCTGCTATTATGGCTGATCTCCAGATGACAGAGATCAGTTTCCCTAGAGAAAACGGCTGCTCTACAGAGTAGACTCTACGGCATTATATCCAGAGGTCCCTCTGCTCCCCAGACCCTGCCCTCCGAAGACTTCACCCCCAAATCTCCAGTAATTTCCCAACCCAGAGCTGCATCCCTACTGCTGATGGGTACTCTCAGACCAAAGAACTCTGGTGTGCTAATACTGAACACACAGGCACAGCAACCTGGTTTAAGCGCACGGAACACTGTAGGGGTAGGATTTCTCTTTATAACCAGCGTCCTATTTAAAACCAGACCTCAGCTATCTCAGGAGCCTTTCAACCGAGCAGTGGCTTTTAAAATACCGATCATTATTTTAAGCAACTAAGCGTCTGGCTGGCAACAAAGATGCTCATTGGATCTGAGGTGCGGGTGAACATAACAGCAGTGGGCTAGCGAAGACCGCTGAATTTATACTTCAGCAAAGAAAATCCTGTGAAGGCAGAGAAAAAGAAAATAAAACGCAGGGATGTCTCAGAGGGAAAAACACACAATGGTGCACCACCAAGCACAGAGCAGCTCCTTTCCCAGTTTCTCTACAGCAATAGCTGATTGGCCTTGATGTACAGTGCATCAAAGAGCCCGGGAAATAAACATGGCCCTAACCACCATTTCTGTGGCTTCTTTTAAGAAGTCTTTAGAGATTTCCTAGTTAAAGGGACTGCTTGTTTTCTATGCATTTGCACACTTTATTTATAACACACACAGTCTTTCTGCAAAAAGTACACAAACGACATACATATATTTATCCAAGCCTGACTAAATGTAAACAAAGGTGTCTGACTGCCTTCCATGCGTGGAACACATGCTCCAGGGTATCATACAGACATTGCAAGCCTCCTTTTCGCAAGATTCTAGACCTCATGATGAAGAAAGCTGCATGAAACAGGAATGAAAGGAGGCCAAGGAATACCCTTGCTGTTTGCGTCTTCTCTACATTGACTCTCTTTTACATACACTTTTCAAATGCTCTACATAGCAAGTGGATGGGGGGGGGAATGCTTAATCTTGTCTGTGTCTGCTGAATCTCCTTACAGACGTCCCTTAGGTTGGCATGCCTCCCCCCCCCATCTGACATATTCAGTCAGTCAGTCAAGTTTATTCTGATCTGAGATCAGAATTCAAATCAAAGTAATCAGCAAACATTTACATCAGTTCCAACACTAGGTAAACTAATGCACTAAACATAAAATACAGTACTGGGTTAAAGTATTAAGGCTGAGTCATACACTTCTGTCTCATTAGACATGCCTGAGCACAAAATCTGGCTACTTTGGGGGTCGTTTTGTTACAACAATCTCCAAGGAGGAGAGAAATATAAAACTGATTGGTTCTACCTGGGAAACTGGATAAAAGTGGAGTAATATAAATATTTTGGATATTCTGGTTAAAATCGACAGTATAACAAAACATGCTCAATTGTTTCTACCACATCTGAGAGGCATGGGCAGAGAGGTTTCTCATACGGAATTCGAGCAACTCTCCCTTCAAGAAGGGCAGATGGAAAGACATTCAATCGGGCAAAGGTAACGGCTCTGTGACGTTTAGGGTATTCCAGCGTATAGATAACATATTCAGTCAGGGAGTTTAGCTGCAAGGGAAATGACTTGAAATGTTCCGGAGGGCATTTTTAAATGCCTATGCCTATGTCTATGTCTTTTCTTTGTGTTTGAAAAACCAATAAAAATATTACAACAACAACAAAAAAGAAAGAAAAAGAAATGTTCCGGAGGGCATTTTTGGAGAGGGGAATGATCAGTGGTTAGGGAAAGGGCACCTTCCTGCCCACTGTAGTTCTGTAGTGGGGCAAAACATACAGGTAGGAATCCCAGGGCTGACTCCAGTGCATTATAGGTCTCTAGCGTCAGACCTCACCTAACATTTCTAGTGTGCTCAAGGATCAAACACTAACCTCCTGAATCACAATTCATACACTGTCAATATAATAATAACAATTAAGTACCATCCTGGAGGTTTCTATTTGTTTGTTTGTTTGGCCATCTTCTGGGAATGGAGCAGGAGTCACTGGGGGTGCGTGGGGGGGTAGTTGTGAATTTCTTGCATTGTGCAGAGGATGACCCTGGAGATCCCTTCCAACTCTATGATTCTAAGTTACAACTGACTCATGGCAACCCCCTCATGGGGTTTTCAAGGCCAGATGGGCAGAGGTGGTTCACCATTTCCTTCCTCTGCATAGCAGCCCCAGTGTTCCTTGGTGGTCCCCCATCCAAGTACTAACCATGACCATCCCTGCTTAGTTTCCAAACCCTTGGCAATATAGTACTATCGACTGATACGGCACTTTCTAGGGGTAACCACAAAAAGACAGCTTCCTGTCACAAGAACCTTCTGATCTAAATTTCTGCAGCAGAATATAAATAGAACCACTGTGCCAAAAGGGGTGGTGTTGTCATAGGCCTAAAGTATGTGAGGTTTCACCGTAAGAATATAAAATCTGATAGTCTGCTGTGATACATTGGGAAAGTATGAATTTTATTTGGGGAGGGAAAACATGTACCTTTTTATCCAGCTTTCTGCCAGCCATGCTGAGCGTGATCACACGATTATCTGATAGTTCTTGGGCTGCTATCTGAAAGACAACAGGAAACCAATGACACAATTTATTATTCACTACAAAAGGAATAATTCACTACAAAAGGGAGCTGCGGTGGCTCAAGTGGTTAAGACGCTGAACTGCAGGCTGTGGAAGGTCAGTAGTTCAGCAGTTCGAGACCCGGGTTGCCATATGACGGAGTGAGCTCCCGTCTCTAGTTCCAGCTCCTGCCAACCTAGCAGTTCGAAAGCAAGAAATTGCAAGTAGATAAATAGGTACCACTTCGGTGGAAAGGTAACAGCGTTCCGTGTGCCTTGGTGTTTAGTCATGCCGGCCACATGACCACGGAAACGTCTTCGGACAGTGCTGGCTCTTCAGCTTGGAAATGGAGATGAGCACCGCAACCCTAGAGTCGGATTCGACTGGCTTTCGAGCAAGGGAACCTTTACCTTTACCTTTTACAAAAGGAAACAACATGAACCCTATATAAAAGCTGTTGGGGGAAGGGAGAAGCATGGTTGGGTGTTGGGCTGAGGACTCCAGAGTTACTCAGAGTCCACGACCCCACCAGGATGCTCTATTTGCGTGCCCTACCTCTTCAAATTAAGCTGACCAGTATGGCTGCCTGGCCCACAGTCCTGGACCCAGCGTCAGAGAACCCAATCTCAACGTTTCCATTTACACAGAGATCAGTTATTCATCGGGCACTTTGCACAAGCTAAAACACTCCACCGTGGACTCGTCTTCTCAGTTACATGTCACAAGGTGCTCTGTGATTCTTTCATTAAAAAACAAACAAACCCACCCCCAAAAGCCAAGCATTGCCTAGGCAGACTGCACACTTGAGTGGAAGAGGGGTGGGTAGACAGAGAGAGACAGAGTTATTACTTTCCCAAAAGTTGCTCAGTTCAAAATCATATTCCCCACGCTGCTTTATCACCCACAAGCCAAACATATGGGGACTTCCAACATTTTGCCTCCCCTGGAGGAAATGCAGCTTACAGGTGGCAATTCTGAACAGAACAACACAGCATAGGCAATAGATCAAGATGCGTAGCTGTGTTAGTCTGTCTGTAGCAGCAGAAAAGAGCAAGAGTCCAGTAGCACCTTAAAGACTAACAAAATGCATGGTGGGGATGAGCTTTCATGAGTGAGTCATGAAAGCTCATACCCTGCCGCTAGGGTTGTCAGGTGCCTTCTGCCCGCTGGTGGGGGGATTTGGGGGGCGTTCTAGGGGTGGGCAGGGATGTCAGAAGCCCAGAAGTCCTGTCATCGCGTCCATGACATCGTGGCAAAGCTCTAATTTTTGGGCAAAACTCTATGGTAAAAACAGCTACAAACCACAGAGTTTTGCCAAAAAGTGTAGTGTGTGACCCCCGACACAATGATGTTACTTCTAGAAGTGACGTCAGTGTGTTGCTGCCATGGTGTGGGGACTTCTGTTTGGGGGCAGAGTTCCCCTGCTGGCCAGTGGTGGGCAGGAGCCCGCAAAACCAGGGGATCCCCCATCCCGACCAGGAACCTAGCAAGCCTTACCTGTCACAAATTTTGTTAGTCTTTAAGGTGCCACTGAACCCTTGCTCTTTTCTACTGCTACAGCCTAGGCAGACGGTGCGTTTCAGTGGAGAGAGATGGTTAACCCTCCCTGTAGTAGTTTTTCACCTTAAACTCATATTCACCAGGATGCTTTTTCACCCACAGACAAAACATGCAGTGATCCCACATTTTCTCTCCCCTGGGGGGGAAAAAGCAGCTCATAGTGGGGGAAGCTGAGCAGGAAAAAAAACCCAGCAGGGAAATGGTTAGTTCCGTAGCTTCTCTCTGCTCACCCTTTCTCTGCACTGACCAGTAGCCAAACTAGGCTGCTTGCTTAGAAGACAACACAGAGGAGTGGGAATGATTCACATTGGGCTTGCAGCACTGCTAAAAGGGCGTGTTTTAAATCTAGACATTTCCCACTCTCTACATTGGATAAACAGGTCAGTCCCTACACAAAAGAATAAATGGACACAAATCTGACATTTAAAAACTGCAACACTCAAAACCCAGTGGGAGAACGTTTTAATCTTCCAGGTCATTCCATCACTGACCTAAGAGTGGCAGCCCCCAAACAAAGACATTTCAAGGGGAAATCTCAACATGAGATTGCTGAACTGAACTCAAAAGTTCAGAACAATGAATCCCTCAGGGCTCAGTAGGGACCTAGGATTCTTATCTTGCTACAGATGCTAATTTTCTGTCCTCAAGGTATTTTCCCTTCTCCTCTAATCAACATGCACCATATCTTTGCATCCTTTACAAGCATTCTTCGCAACACCCCTCCCACCTTCTGACTAGAATAAAAAGGTTCAGGGTGGGATCTCCATGTCTACTCCACTCCTGACTAATGAAGGGAGTTCTCACTCTCAAAAGCTTATACCCTGAAACTCTTGTTAGTCCCTAAAGTGATACTGGACTTGAATCCACCTGTTCTAGGGAACCCTGCTGCCTTGGTGCCTTGCTTGTTGACTGGCCACTGGGTGAATGGTGCACTGGATCTTTGGCCTGATTTCTTCCAAACCTCAGAAGGGCTTTCAGCACTCCCCATAATAGCATCCTGACTAGCAGACACACAAGAACAAGTTATGCAAATCTGTTTGATTTGCATTGATAATCATATGCAAGCCTACTTAGTGTGTATGCTTTGTTCATTGTTGAACTAATCTGGTTAATTTGTATATTTTACTCAGCTTGCACAATTGGGGTTTTCTCTGCACGGAATTGCAACCATTGTTTTAAAAATCCTCAGTTTCCACAGCCCTGACTCCCTTGCCTACTAATCTGAGCACATGCTGGAAGTTTTTAAGGACAAACTATGGATGTGATGAGTATTTAAAAAAATATGTGACATTATGGAAAAATGTCTTGCCTCACTCACTGCAGGCAGGGTATGGAATGTGGCCGGGGGAGGGGGGGATATGGCATTGACCAGGGCTCAAAATAGCTTTTCTCTGTTAACAAAATGTTTGCTTTCCAAAATGATTTGAATAAAAAGCAGTGAGTCACAGAGTCTTTGTTGGTGGAGATAACCCACAATGAGCTGGCAATTGCTTCTTCTTTTCCCCTCATTAGTGGCACAGGGCTAGAAACCTGAAGTCACAGCCACTGGAAAGGAGGTACATGGAAGGGGCTGTGGTCTTGAACTCTGGTCAGGCACAGTGCAGAACTCAGCTCTAGCCAGAGATTACAGGCTCTTCTGGTGTAGTGGTTAAGTGTGCGGACTCTAATCTGGGAGAACCGGGTTTGATTCCCCACTCCTCCACTTGCACCTGCTGGATGACCTTGGGCAAGCCATAGTTCTGATAAGAGCTGTTCTTGAAAAAGAGCAGTTTCTGTCAAGAGCTCTCTCAGCCCCACCTACCTCACAGGGGGTGCCTGTTGTGGGGAGGGGAAGGGAAAGGAGTTTGTAAGCCGCTCTGAGACTCCTTTGGGTAGTGAAGGGCGGGGTATAAATCCAATCTCCTCCCCCCTTCTTTCTTCTTCTAACTGCTGGACTTGTTCTAAAACTCACCCTCCCCAGGGTAGGGTTTCCAGACTCCTGGTGAGTTCTTGAGAACGCCTAGAATTACAACTGATCTTCAGAGTACAGAGATCAGTTCCCCTGGACAAAACAGCTGTGTTAGAGAGGATTCAATGGCGTTATACCCCATTGAGGACCCTCCCTGCCTCAGACCCAACCTTCCAAACTCTACCCTCAAATCTCCAGGAATTTTCCAACCCAGAGTTGGCAACTCTTCCCCCAGGCATGTCAAGGAATTTCAAGGCTAGCTACCAGGACCATTAATTTGGGTCCACCTTCAGAACTTTTTAAAATGCTGGATCTCTAACACTGAATCCCTGGATAATTCCCCACTGTGCACTCCACACTGTGAATGTAGTAGAGCCGCCAATTCCAGGTTGAGAAAATCCTGGAGATTTGGGGGTGGAGCCCTCCCTGGGTAGGACAGAGTTTGGGGGAAAGGAGGGAGGGAGGGGCCACAGCAGGGTACAATGCCATAGAGTCCACCCTCCAAAACAGCCATTTTCTCTGAAGGAACTGATCTCTGTAGTCTGGAGAGCAGCTGTAATTCCAGGAGATTTCCAGGTTCCACCTGGATGCTGGCAACCAGCTAGATATTTCCTGTAGCACAGAATTCATGCAAGGGTAAAATCACCACAGTATTCCCTTGTGTCTGCATAAGAAAAGGCCAAAACGTGATTGCTACCATGGGAAAATTGGTTTATTTGGCATAACAACATCTACGTGTTTTGCCTATGCTTTCTGGCAACATTACTATACAGATCCCTGTGACAAAGCACATTAGGGGTCATTACATCAAATAAAATTCCCCCCCCCCACTGCACCAATCACTTTTTCACTTTTTCTTGTACTGCTTACCGATGTGGCCCTCTTGTCTGAATCCCCTTGTGTCTGCCTTTGCAGACTGCTGGAGCGGCATATCCCATATTAAAGATATCGGTCATAGGCATAGTATTATGACAATACCTATTACCATTTTTTCTAAAAAGCTGGCAAAAAGCACTCTGGGGGCAAGGAGGTGGAATGGTGGGCAAGAGGGGATATGCAGAGAAAACGGTACTGGATGTGAGTGGGGAAGTTTGAAAATCCATTCCTTCTCATACACACTACAGGCAAACCTCTCCTTTCTGGAGAGATTGCATCAAAGGGGGCATGGGAAACACCAGGGAAACCATGGAGGAAGAAGAATTGAAAGAAGACATCATGTGGATGCTCTCATTTGATGGCCAGGCCAGGGCTAATTCTCTGTGTGAAAGCAATCACAGGCACAAAAAGGGAAGGGTGGAGAAATGGTGAGTCACATGCTAATGAAACAGAATAAAATTAAAAAGTAACGATGCCCTGTGCGCTGGCTTATGTATTATGTGGCACATAAATAAGGCAGTCAACAACCCTGTGTACACTATATTGTCAATTTAGTAGTATCACCTGTGTAACAGTGTGTAACAGTGTAATGTGAAACAAACAGGCGTAAATATAAACTGCTGCAATGGATACTCATTTTGAAGATTTTGCTAAGTCTATGCAAACTAAGCTCTTGGCTAGATGCATTAATGAAGAATTAAGTTAGAGGAGTATTAGGAAAATTGCACAGAAAATTACCACATACAGAAAGAAAAAAGTAAAAAAATAAATAATTTCAACTACTGCAGAATGGAAATCCAGAATAAATTGCAACATGACACTGAAAATGCATAGAGCTGAAGGACATTAGTAGTTAATACAAGAGCACCTTCAAGAACTTGATAATAAATTACTGTACAACAATATCAAGCTAAGAGGTATCCCAGAAGAAACAATGGATACTCATTTTGAAGATTTTGCTAAGTCTATGCAAACTAAGCTCTTGGCTAGATGCATTAATGAAGAATTAAGTTAGAGGAGTATTAGGAAAATTGCACAGAAAATTACCACATACAGAAAGAAAAAAGTAAAAAAATAAATAATTTCAACTACTGCAGAATGGAAATCCAGAATAAATTGCAACATGACACTGAAAACGCATAGAGCTGAAGGACATTAGTAGTTAATACAAGAGCACCTTCAAGAACTTGATAATAAATACTGTAACAACAATATCAAGCTAAGAGGTATCCCAGAAGAAACTGAGATGTCAGCCCAGCCCAACAGTTACTAGAAGCTTGTGACCTCATTTGGCAGGGGTGATCGAGTTGGGAGAAATTCTTTTTTCTTTTTTCTTTTTAAAAAACAGCTTCTGATTCAAATGAAACTATTCATGTTGACAGTGGTTATGGGACTAATTATAGGACATGACAACACGGATTATGTATTTTGGTAACATTCCAGGACAGTGATTCAAAGAAAATATGGAATCAGTTTGGGATTTAAAAAGAAATCCAAATAAATGTATGTAGGAATTCAGTGATTAGTCTGCTTACTGTACACATTTCAGGGGAGGTAGGAATTAAAACTTCTAATTTAAGTGCTACTAGAAAATGACATTGCTTATCATAGGCTTTTCCCTTTTTAAGAGGCTGACCAGACAAAGGCAGAACATTTATTATTAAAACTGAACTAGAACTAAAACATTTTTAGAAAAACTTTCAAGGTGGGGAAGTTGCCAGGTTCAATTCCAGGGGCTAGCTACCACCTAGAAATCCTTCAACGGTGCTGGACCCATCTACTCCCAGGCCTGCCTCTCCTGCTAATGTTCTTCGCTCATCAGCGCAAAGCCTTCTGAAAGGCCCACACTGTAAAAAGGTAAAATGGGCAATGGATCATTCATGCACATTCTTTCTGGTGGGACCTATGTTGTGGAACAGTCTGCCTGAAGCTATCATGAAGGTCCCCATGTTTCTAATTGTTTCACAAAATGTGTAAAACAGAATTGCTCAGGAGGGCTTTCTTGTAGAAGGAGCAAAGCTGTGGCATACTGGTTCAGCTCAGGAAGTGACTTTTATTAGGGATAAAGTCTTTGCTACACTGGCTATCTTGCTGCCTTAAACAGATATATTTGCATACTATGTTAGCAGTCAGATGCCTCCGCTCATGGGGGGCAGTTTATAGACAGAAAAACCATAAACACCCTTCCTATAATCAGACAGACAGACAGATAGATGATGGATGGACATTTCAGCTCAAATATCATAAGCTGTAATGCACTGACTGTCCTAAAAATGACACAAAAATGGATGCCAGCCAAGGACAAGTCTGGACATATAGTTTAGAAGTGTGGGAAACAGTGGCTGACCCACTAACAACCTCTTCCCCACCCTAAGGAGATGCATAGCTTAGGACAAAGGGTTTCCCAAGAACATCTTGCCTCACCTTGGACTAATCTCATTAAAACCCAGCCTCACTTCCCCTCATCCATTTACCCTAATTAGGCAACACTTAACATTATTCACAAAACCTGGTAGTTTTCCACTCTGATACTTAGAGGGTCCTCAAGAAACATTAACACCTATAGTTCACCTCAGAGAAACACATCAAGATTTCTCCCTTGTCCCGTCTCCATTATCCAACTCTGAAAAACCCATCAAGTTTTTGTTTTGGGGGCAAACACGTCACACTGCTCCATGGAGCATTTTCCCCTATAACTGTCACATGCTGCTCCAATAGCAGTGTGCATGTGTTCTCAGTGCCATACCTCACATCCCCATTTATGTGTGGGCCTTCTCTGTTTCTCCTGTTTCTTCTCCACGGACCTCGTTCTTCAAGATCAGTAACTATAGCTTCCTTGAAACTGCTTTCTACATCACACTGGCTTCTACTGTAAGAATATTTATCAACTAACAAAACACTGGCCCCGGCCACATGTGCCGGAAAACACGGGGGGTGGGAGGCATGGCTATTTGCACCATTGCATTCTGATCCGCCATTATGAGATCAGACGTGACGGTGGCGCATCGGGGTTTTGTCCTTTGGCGCGCGCGCGCTGCAAAGAGTACAGCTGGAGGGAACAGGTGCGTGCCGGCCCGATCACACTGAACAAGTCCGTCTGCAGCGGCCCATGTCAAACCATTTACTAGTAGATCTTTGCAGGCACTTTTTAACTGCGCATCTTCGGCGGCACGCCACAGGTTGGCCACGGGTGCGCTACGCTTGCCAGATGTTGCAGTGTGATCGCGCCCCGAAAATCCACCCAGCATTCATGCCTTTTGCACGGCAAATTCTCTGTGTGACCAGGGCCACTGTGGATTGGATCCTACCAGCTTCTCTGTCAGTGCAGGAGGACAGAGGGGTGATCTCACATAAATCCCCTCCATGCTATAGTCCCTGCCTCAAGTGGCTTTGGGGCACTGACCCAACAATTCCTGCCACAGCCTGTTTGAGACTCAAAAGGGACCTCTCCTTCCTCTTGAGCTAGTGGAAAAGCTGTTAGGATCTAACCCTGGATTAGGATGTTATTTGCAAATGCAGCCCTGTCCTGGATAGGCTGACTCCTCAATCCTGGACTGTCAAAAATACTGACCAACAACAGCAATTCTATCTTATCTGATCTTCCAGTTTGGGTACCCCCCCCCAGAGGTGAAAGTAAGCTGGTACAGGCTGGCACAGAGTAGCTGTAACAAAGCTGACAAAATAATATTTCCCACCTTCTGCTTAAAGCCCCACAACTCAGACAATGCAAGTAAGAAATGCTAGTTGCTTTCACCTCTGAGTACACGCTTAAAATACAAAGATTCTTAAAGAGTAGAAAGAATCCCCACTATAAATAGAGGTCTATTGCAGAATTGCAAAACAGGGTGCTGCAGGACAGAAAGTACTGGGCTTGGACAGGGAGTTCATGTCCCAATATAACCATGAAGCTCAAGGCTGAACTAGTCCAGAAGCCAGACCTCTTGCTTTCCACTGCAGAACAGCTGCACGTGAAGTGGGTGTGCTTAGTTGGGGAGAAATGGCTGGCAGGGGGAACATCTGCTTAAGCCTCTCCTCATCTGCCATGTTTCCCCATAAATCTTCCCCAGCAGCTTTCCCCCTCCTTACCAGATGTGTCCAAACAAACATTTGTCATATCAAATTAGAAAAAGCATTTGAACGAAAGGAATGCAGGAGGGAAGCAGCAGACAGATGGGAGGGTTAAGACCTCCCTGACCATTGCTTCTCTGCAAACCATCCATTTTACAGGGGAAAAGCAGTGCTGGTGGGAAACAGAGACCCACGTTTGCTGCTAACAACTGAGGTGGGCCCTAAATGGACAGTGATCCACTGCCTAATTTACACATGTCACCAATTATGCTTTTCAGCCCCTTCCCTACTGTTGACATGCCACTTTAATGGGCTAATATCAGGTTTCTGAACCAATGGATGGCTACACAGGCAAGCTGGTTTACAGCTGCAGCCTGACTTTTGCAATCCATGTGTGGTTTCAGCCAAACTCACCTCACCTGATAGTGACGATGATACAAATGAGGGCACAGCTAAATGTTACACGTGTCCCCCAACTGACTCATGGCACACGTAACATAAGGGAACTTTCATTCCCAAGCACTGCAGGGACTGTTTCTGATCATGAGCGCAGTGCAGTCAAAGGAGAGGCTTCAGCCTTCCCTCCTGTACTGTTTTCTTGAGCCAAAACAGCGACACGGAGCTCCAGAGTGACAAACAGGGGCCCTGTAGCTATTTCAGCTTGATAAAACGGTGTGGGAGGGAAGACTGAAGCCCCTCCTCCCCCATGCCGTGCTCATGAGCCCAAGTTGAGTCACACATAATATTTCGATGAGACCTGGGATAACCTCCAAGTACACCACCTTGAACTTCTGGGAGAACAAGTGAGACAAAAGCATAAAACTCGCGTTCCTTGATTGTCAACTGCTCATTATATTAGGGCTCAGGCATTTTACGTTGTTGTCCCATTGCCCACCCTTGGGACCTTCTGGGGAGGTTATGAGACGGACCTGTTTAAAAGAGCTAAGTGTGTAGTTGGAAGGTTGTAGATGCAGACTCTGGCTTATTGGTTTTAATTGCTTGTTTTAATAATGTCACGATTTTAATAGAGGATTATTTTCATATTGCATTTATTATTGTAACCAGTGTTCCCTCTAAGCTGAGTCAGTGTGAGCTAGCTCACAGTTTTTTAGCCTCCGGCTCACACATTTTTGCTTTAGCTCATGAAGGATGGCTCCAGAGCAAACTAATTTATGCAGTAGCCAAATCACCTGCTCACAACTTTAATGCCAGTAGCTCACAAGGTACAATTTTTGCTCACAGGACTCCATAGCTTAGAGGGAACATTGATTGTAACTCACCTTGGGTCTGGGCTGTGGCAAGAGTAATATAAACATACTAAATAAATACCCCTCCCTTGATGTTTCATGCCTGTTTGCCTCTTTTCCTGTGCCCTGCATATGTACCGGGAGTGACTCAAAGCACTGCAGCTATTTAACATCGGAAGCAGCTGCACGGAAAAAAGGTTTCGAAGCGTGCACCTTTGCAAGCCAAGCCACTTCACTGCTGCAGAGCCTCGTCTCCCCTGACAATAAATTATCCCATTGAAGCCAGTTTTAATACAAAAGAACCAAGGAAGGGGTAAATGGAGGGAGGGAACCTACACCACCCTCCCACATAGTCAAGTTCAGAAAGTCTGTTTTACAGTTGAAGGCGCAAGTCATCTCCATGCTGTCTTGAACAGGGTTAGGCAACTGAAGACTTACGGACAAAATCTGGCCCTCTAACAGACCGTGATTCCGAGGTCCTGCCTGTGTTGTTAGTACATTTTAGCCACTTTCTGGCAAAAGGCTTTTTTAACCCTTTCTCCCTCAGTACGAACACAAAGAGGCTTTGGCAGGCTGGCAGAGATGTCAACTGACTGCTTAAGCTGGTGATGATATGTGCAGAGTTTCTGCTGTGCTGTGTCAGCCGCAACCCGGAACGCACACCAACACAAAAAACAATCCCAAGTTCCACAGCAACAGTACACAGGAAGAGGAAACTGAACATGCTACTCCTTGCAAATTCTGCTCCTGAAGCACCTTCCCTATGAGGGAATGCTGAAGAGTCTTGGTCTTGAACTCAATCTAATTTATTGCGGCAGGAGCCAGTGAAACAGTACAATTCTGATATAAAAGGGATTAAAACAGTAATAACATGGGAATAATATAAAAACATTAACAGGAGAGAGTTAATAAAATTAGTAAAGTAAAACAGTGTTAATAAGAGAATCATACAATTTTTTCAGCTAAAATAAGTTTACGTTCCCTAATAGCTAAGCAACAAAATTTTGCCACAGCGTAAGTCACTGAGCTCTGAACGTCTTCTAAGAGGAATTTACGAAGGACTTCTGGCCTAAAGTCAAGATAAGACTACAAAGGGCTAAATCTAGACAGAAGGGGCAGTATAAGATGATCTCGTTCCTCTTGATAGAATCTGCAGAACAGGAGGACATGAGTAACTGATTCCACCATATTAGCCATGCATGGGCATATACGTTCGTGCATTGGGACTCGAGTGAATTTACCTTGTAGTACAATGGAAGGGAGTGCCTCAAAATGGGCTCTGGAAAAGGCCCATCTATAGGGTTTATAGGTAGTGTTATCTAAATAAGGGGCAACAGTAAAATTTGGCCAAGATTTTATGTTTCTGTAGTTCTCGGGTAGCAAAGCTTCTTCATTTTGTGATTCAATATCATGAAGCCTCTGCACGACAGCTGTTCTTGCCTTGTATAGGCTTCCATAGAAGAGATCTTTTGGAAATAGGCCAATCTGATTTAATTTATTAAGAATTCGTGTGGACCAGGCAGGGTAAGGATCCGAGGCTAAAAAGTAAGGTATTAAACCCTTTGGGTTGTAATGAATTTTTAGTC
>NW_015167081.1:555052-579033 GCF_001447785.1 Gekko japonicus
GATTTTGCCTGGAAAGCTTTTAAGGCCGTGGGGAGAAACCCTGCACCTTTCCTTCTAAATAATCTAAGAATGGCATTTGCACTTCTCTCTGCCAGGTAATGCCTAAGTATTTAAAGTTCTTAACCTGATCTATGGCATTTCCTTTAATATTCCAGTTGAACTTCTTGAATGAGTTACCAAAATTGACAATTTTAGTTTTAGCGAAATTAATAGATAGTAATTCGGTGTCACATTGCTCTTTAAATTTTATCAGGGCTCGCTTCAGGCTAATCCTTGTCTGGGATAAAAGAACAGCATCATCAGCATACATTAAAATTGGAACCTTTCAGCTACCTGAGAATGAGGGAGCATGAGTATCAACTGAATGAAGGCATGTGATTAAGGAGTTAACATAGATGTTAAATAAGAAGGGAGCCAAAAGGCAACTTTCTTTGACTCCTTTTTGCACTGGAATACTTTTCAATAGTTTCCCATCTTGTGTGAGAGAGTCTGGGACTTTTCAGTTTAGAAAAGAGACGACTAAGGACAGACATGATAGAGGTTTATAAAATTATGCACGGGGTAAAAAGAGTTGAGAAAGATAAATTTTTCTCCCTCTCCCCAAATACTAGAACTCAAGGTCATCCAATGAAACTATTAGGCCGTAGGTAGGTTCGGGACGAACAAAAGGAAATACTACTTTACAGAGCGAGTGATTAAAATGTGGAATTCGCTGCCAGAGGATGCAGTGATGGATGCAGGAATAAAGAGCTTTAAAAGGGGATTAGACAGATTCCTGGAAGAGAAATCTATCAAAGGCTACTCGCCTTGGTGACAGAGGGGAGCCTCCACATTCAGAAGCACTAAAGAGCTGAATCCCAGGGCCAGGAGGCAACATCAAGGGAAGGCCTTGGCCTCTATGCTCTGTTCCTGGCCATCCAGAGGAACCAGTTGGCCAAAGTGTGAGACAGGATGCTGGACTAGATGGACCAACTGGTCTGACCCAGCAGGGCTCTTCCTATGTTCTTATGTGCAAGTGGAACTAGATCTTTGGATACCATGGCGTTTTTGCTTGTTTGTGAAGAAGTACGATTCAGTCACAATCAACTCATGTTTACCCCATCCACGGGCGAGAAGCAGAGGGGGCTTGCCACTCCTCTCCTCCATGTGACGACCCAACTCTTCCTAGGTAGTCTCCCATCCAAATATTGTGGCCAACCTTGCTTAGCTTCCAAGCTCTGACAAGCTTTGGGCTGCCAAGTTTTTTAAAAGCAACACTTCTACTCTTGTAGCTTTTAGGATGGAAGAAATGGACTGCAGGATACACAGTCCACTGAAGAAAGCAAGCATGCACCCTTTGGTTTCCAGTTTGACTTAGGAAATCCATTTGCTGGGCAGGGCCAGCTGTGCTCCCAGCAATGTGTAGGAGGGGGGGAAGCGGCGTAATATAATATGGTGGGTAGTGGGATTTGGCAAGACTGGTGCTGCACACTGTAAACATAGGAATGCTGGGCACTGTGGTGCACATAGTAAGGCCTAGTCATCCTGCAAGAGACACTAAGGACTGCCCTGGAGTTCCATTCGGTTTATTGCCATCTAGTTCTATTGTCTGCTTATTGCTGTTTGACTGTCGCTTATTTTTACTGTTACTGTTGTTTGTTTATATCTAAGTGTTGTGAGCCACCCTGAGCCCGTCTTGGGATAGGGCGGGATATAAACCCAATAAAATAAAAATATTAAAATAAAATAAATACTATGCTTGCTCTCACTGGAGAAGATGAGGTTAAATAAGCTTTTGCATTTACTTTGGCATACATGCAAGAGTGGGCCAAGCAATTCAAGAAATGCAAACATGTATATCCAAAGCACTGCCCCTTTTCTTGCTGAAAAATGTGGAGATACAATACGCAAGGAAAGATACAATATGCAAGGAAGATACAATATGCAAGAAAAAAATTAACCTCGCCTCCCCTGCCCCCATTTCTGAAGTGGCTTTTCCAGCAAAGAAAAAAAAAAGGGGGGGGAGATGGATAAGATAACCATGACATGCAAATGGACCTTTGGTCTGATCTAGTGGGGTTCTTATGGCCTTGTAGGTTTGCACACCACAGATAGGATGGCCCCAAGCCAGCAAGGAGAAGCAGCATTACTAGCCCTCAAGCTGCCAACCAATCTAACTGCCGGTCATCTTTCTGCATGCCGTGATTTCTATCCTCACTCAAGAGGAGCACGATTGTGGAGAATGTTTGCCAACGTCTTGGCATGTTCTTCTGTTCCACCCACTAAGTCTGGAACTGCCTGTCACTTCTATGTCCCACACAGCACCCCTTCTTGCTAAATAAACATTAAGTAGTAGCAGCAAGAGGCGGGCGGGCTGACAACAGAAGTGCCAGGCACTGCAGCACTCAAGCCAGGAGCTGGGATGGGGAGTCATGAACCACCAAATCCCCAATGCTCAGATCACCAGGGCTGCTGGTTGAAGGAAGGGACTGCAGGCAGTTCTAGCTGGAACACTAATACCACTTACCAGAACCCTCCTGGGCCTGGGAATCAGGTGACCATAGATACCTAATCCCATGCCCCTGCCTGCCATAAAACTACACAACTTGTTGCTTGCACCTTGAGAAGGTCCACCTTCTGGCCACGGTCCTCCTCCCCTCCCCATAACTTCTGCCTCTGGCAACAAGATAATCATCCAGCTTTTCCACTCAACCTCACCTAATTCCCTTCATTACTACGGACCAGTGCTCCCTCTAAGTCACGGAGTCTTGTGAGTGAAATTTCTGCGTTGTGAGCTACAGGCATTAAAGTTGTGAGCGAGCGATTTGGCTACTGCATGAATTAGTCTGCTCTGGAGCCATCCTTCCTGAGCCCAGACAAAAATGTGTGAGCCGGAGGCTAAAAAACTGTGAGCTAGCTCACACTAACTCAGCTTAGAGGGAACACTGCTACAGACCCTGGTCTGGCATACCTTCTGTCCATGCAGGTTCCATGATTCCCAGCATAGCTTTTTACAGGGTCAAAGGAGATCCCCCTTCTCCCCTTTGCACCTGCTGGTTGGATCTAACCTATTAGGTTGCCTAACAATGACTGGCAGTGACTCTTCGGGGACTCATGCCTCCTATGTGAGATCCTGGGGGCTGAACCTGGGATCTCCTGCAAGACATGAGCTCCACCACAGAGCCATCTTCATCAGGTGCTACAAACCCTCACCTTTCCCCTGATCAATAAATGGTGGCACTATTGTTATTATTTTCACTGTCCTGATTTTTTTTTTAAATGCATGGTGCGAAAGCATGCTTTCAAAGTTTTTAAAAGCTGCCAGATCCTCTGAAAGGCACTTGCTCTCGGGTTCTCTTTCAGTGGGAGGAAAAGCTCAGTTACTAAGAGTTTAAGAGCACCGCTATGGTTGCTAACAGAGAAAGCGCAGCCTGCACTGGAGGAGGCAATTGTATTGCTGGCCTTCTTCGGCTAGCTTCCATGATGTCTGCTTCGCATGGAGCCAAGCCACCCACAGGAGCTGGCAGCTGCCTGACTGCGTGGCTTCCGATCATCTCCAAAGAGCTGGCCGTTTAGCTGCCCTCTCCTAATAAACCCCCAGGCAGCTTTTCTCTCAACAGCTGGCCAGTACTCAGAGATGCAGTCTAGTGGCACATCGAGGTCAAAGTTTGAAGAAGAGCTCTCTCACACACACACAGTACAACCCCTTGCCCTCTGAGTAGACTGCTCCACCATTTCATACAGAAATGAAAAAAACCTAGCATCACATGAAAAAACAAAACACCACCAAAATGACAACTTAGAGAACAAAGTGCTTCATTAGAGCACACGATTATTGCATCAAGAGTCATGAAGTGGCTGATATATCTGCATCACACACTTCCAAAGGGTTTGATCGAGGTGTGTGGGCACTGCACGCCAGGATCCTCTTCCCTTCATGGTACACCACTCAACGTTGCAGAGCAGAAGAAGAATAGGACCTTATTACTCTTCCAGACCCCACCCTCTCAGGCAGCTGATTGGTTTCCCTTGACCTATCTGGCCTCTCCTGACCCGGCTCTGGCTACAAGTACTTCTGAGTCAGATATAGGACCTTTTTTCAGCAAGAACAGTCAATCTGGCCTTGGTTGAGTAGAGATGGTGTGAATTTTGCCATACATGGTTGACAGTCAAACTCACTAAGTTAGAAGGTTTGGGTCCGGTGACACTTTAAAGACCGATGAAGTTTTATTCAAGGTGTAACCTTTTGTGTGCACGCACACTTGTGTCTGGCAAAGTGTGCATGCACACAAAACCTTACACCTTGAATAAAACTCTGTTGGTCTTCAAGGTGCCACTGGACACAAACTTTGTTCTGCTGCTCCAGGCCAACACGGCTACCCACTAGATTCTATGTCTGAAGAAGTTGATCAAGCATGAGCCAGTCACCTGGTCCCTTCTGTTCATGGCAAACAGCCGCAAATGCCTACTGAACAGGTTTGCATCTTTTCCCCTAAAAGATGCTGCCGATCCAAAATAATTGGCAGCCGTGAGCATCACTGGGGACTACTTTGACAAACACAAAATGGTAGGGTTTTAATAACAAACAGCATTTATTTATATGATCTGCAACTGATTTAATTGTCTGTTTAGACAACTAAATGCTGAATGGGGCAGTTACACAACAATGACAGGGGCTAGTAGAACTCAGGTTGTGCAAGAACAACACATGAGCAAAAAGCCAATTGCACTGTATTGGGTGGTTAGGAAGAAATACACAAAGCAACCTGCTAAACTGCCACAAACAGATTGACAAACAGCTAGCCTGATGATTGAAAAATTGGCTCCCTATTCATGGCCAGCAAGCAGGATATTAGCTTAACCTTTGGCTCAAGTTCCAAGAGTGATTTTTAAGCCTGTTTTTCACTTCCCACTTCCCACTGCTCCTTGGGCAGACTACATCGCTTCCAAGCCCAGTTCTCTTTGCTTGCACGTTTCCTTGGTACCACTAACTTTAATCAGACCATCAACCTTACTGCAACCTTGTCTACCCTTGACGAGGGATGAGCCAAAAAACAGGGAATGGCTTTTTCATTAATCTTTTTTGCTACTGACAAAAGGTGCCTCTGTCTAGCTGATTTTCAACGATAGCTACAAAAGGTAATGAACCACTTGTGCCTCACAGAAAACATTTCCCTGAATGGGGTTATTTGGCCTTGCTGATATAGTCAGTAGGATACGTGATCTCCAGTTGGTTATGATGGTGGACGTAAAAAGCACTGTGCTCCCTCTGACCCTGCATCTGTTACCCCCAGTAGCAGCAGTATAAAGCGAGATCTGATCTACTAGGAAACTATTTGGCATTCCCACATTCAGTATGTGATCCCTGACTGGCTGGACTCATGCTAGGGAGAAGAGAAGAGAAGAGAAGAGAAGAGAAGAGAAGAGAAGAGAAGAGAAGAGAAGAGAAGAGAAGAGAAGAGAAGAGAAGGTTTTTATACACTGCTGTTCTCTACTGTAAGGCGTCTTAAAGCAGCTTACAATCACATTCCCTTCCTCTCCCACAACAGGTGCTTTGTGAGGTAGGTGAGCCTCATGACCTTGGCTCTTGATCTTTAACAGCCCCTGCTCTTCGCTTATAGAATAGGGGAGGAAAGGATAGGAACAACAGTGTACCACCTCACAGGGCTGTTGTTAGGGCAAATGTGATTAAAGACCAGGAAATACAGCATGCTGCAAAAAGGTGAAATCGTCCCCCTCTAAAATGGGGGTCGTCAAAAAGGTTTTAGCTCACTTCAAAATGGTTCTCTGTTGACCTTAATCCGTCCTAATCATCCCTGGGGGTCTCCTTGCCATCACTTCCAATTACTTGCGCAGGGGGATTGAGGCCCTCTAGGCTTTGATGTACAGCAAGGACAGCCTTGCCACCTTCAGGGCTTCATCTGCCCCCGTCTGAGCCTGAAGTCAGGATTCTAGATGTTCAGGAAATGAACTCAATTGCTCCAGATTAATAGAGGTTACTGCTCCTAACAAACACCACAGAGCATGCAGCAAATTAAAGGTGCCATCCAAATATATGGAAGGGATATGCTGCCTTGATCAGTAAGCCAAGCAGGTTTTCACGGGAGAGCTGTGTACGATGCGTGTTCAGAATGCCAGGCTGCAAGCCTTTTCCTGACTTGAGAGGATGTGTCTATTAAAGCTTTTGCTACCTGGGGGATGCCTGAAGCAGCAGACCGTTAAGACAAGCCAGTGAGGGGAAAAAGCACTCGGAAGGCAAAACGTAAATTCGTTGAGCATTGGAGCAGGGGAGAGAAAAAAGGCCACTGAGCTCTTCCATCTTGGCTTGAAGCCATACAGATCTTACTCACCCCCCCCCCTCAAATCTCAAACCAAGCCATCCATTTTTACTAAGTTCACTTCTGGCAATTTGAGGGAAGCATGTAAACAGAGGAGAGCAAGAGGCTTAAGAAGGCAGAGCCTAGGAAGAAGTGCCGAGACAATACCGAGAGGTGTGATATAAAAGCCTGTAAGGGGAGCCAAATTAGAGATTTGGGGTGGGTGGGAGACATCTGATTCTCAGAGCCACTAAAATAGCTAGTCAAAGGAGGGAAGTATAAGCCAGCTTTCTGCTGCACTTTGGCAACACAGATGTCCACTGGATTGTTTTGCAGCTACGACTAGAGAGGGCTATGGGGTCAGCAACATTGGGACTGCTTCCTGACCGCATATATTTAATCATTAAAAATTTATATCCCACATCTATTTAATTGATACCTGGCCTGACTCTGTTCCTCCATTTTATCCTCAGAAGAACCCTGTGAAGTAGGTTACGCTGAGAATGTGTGACTGGCCCAAGGTCACCCAGCAAGTTTCCATGGCTGAGTGTGGATTTGAACTGGGATCTCTCAGATCCTGGCTTGAAAAACTAACTAGTATACCATACTAGCTCCCTTTCCCCATGAGTCCAGGTAAAAGGTATTTTCATCTCCCTCTTACTCAAGAGTGAACAGCAAGAAGGGCCTGGGCAGAGCCCTTAGCCACTCAAGCAAAGGTCAGGTGGCTCAAGGGACCAATAGCGTCCCACCAGGTCATATAAAGCACTGCACTCTGGCCTGGAGTAATTTCTCTGTTTGGGGAATCAATTGACCAAGACTCTTTACTTTCCTGGCCTAATGGACCACCTTCTTCCCAGATGAACTGCCTGCCTGGTCTCATAGTTGCTGCCTCCAGCGTTCCAGCCCTGATACTGTCCTCGCAAATGAAAATAATGATAAAGTAGACATATGGCAGTTGGAGGCAATGAACAGTAGGATGTCAAAAGAAGCTAGATAAGTGTACCCAAAAAGGTCAAATAGCAGGACAGGGCAATACAGGAAACAGGACTTTCTACGTAAAGGTGAAGCTGGTAGAAAAGGCAGAGACACTAGCCTTGTGATAGTGGAGATAAATCACAGCGATGCCAGTGAAAAGCCCACCAACTGCTATGGGGGGGATGGAAAAATGGAACCTCAGAGGGTTGTTAACCATTTGTCCTGGGAGAAATACCTTTTGGACTTCATCTTACAGTCATTAGTGAGATCACACAACAAAACCCACTTGCCAAAGAAAACCTGAAAAGAGGAAGGAAGTCCAAGCCACTTGTCACTAAAAGCAGATTCAGGGATGCAGGGGAAACCCGTGGCAAAGCTCTCTCGTCACCCAGAACCATCTTAGAATGTTATTTAATCATACCTCTCTTCCAAGGAACTCAGGACACCATACTTAGTTCTTCGCCCACCCCCGGCATCCTCACAACAACCTGGGTGAGGGATGCTGAAGACATACCTATGAGCTACATGTCATTTTCCATAATGCAACAAACAGCAGCTCCCGGGGCCCAATGGGGGAGGCTTAAGCCCCCTCTTCCCATGAACCACAATCCCAATCTGAATTGGGCCCCCATGAGCCTGGGAGTATAAATTTCAGTGGAGAACTCCAAGTTCATAGGACCCATGCTTGATGGGACCTGGGTGGACTCATATGCAGTAGAGTTGGGCTAGAGAGAGAGAGGTCACCCAGTGATCTTCAGGTCTGCTGAGGAAACCTGAAACCACCTACCCCAAGCCCTATCATGACACTTGTCTGAAAGTGACACAGTCCCTCCCTTTTTCTCTATCTGCACAGCAAGTTTACAGTCCTAAAGGATAGTCTGAAGTTATGTGATACAGAAATCTTGCTGAAGTTAATTCTGTCTGAGGGTGGTCAGTGTTTGTGCTGGGGACCCCCCCGGGGGTCCTTATATAGACCACTTTGAGTTTTCTGAACACGAGGATATAAATGCAACAAAAACAAATCAGAACCAGAGGACTAATAATATCATCTGAGGACAGATCCAATAATCTTGCTGGAGTTAACATGTCCAGGTATGGTCAGTACCCGCATGGGAGACTTCTTGGAAGCTTGATGCACTCCCCCACATTGAACTCCACCGAAGAACGATGGGACATAAAAAACCTGAAGTATTTTTGTAGAGATCTTTTAATGTGCTTGCACTTTCATAGAAGCATGAAAGGACGGTACCATATGCCTTCCCCAATGCTCTAATTGCAGCAGATGAGCATATTTAAAGGGATATTTCCCCACTCCTTGCAGAAATCCTTTTTGGCAAAAAGAGAAATGTGTGAAGCAGAGCTTGCCCCCCAACGAGCTTGTTGTGTGCGATATGAACAGAGGCCGTGTGACTTACAGAATCGAATGCTATCCCTTCCACCAATCCCTGCCTTTAATTGTATTCTGCTCTGTAAGTGGCTTAAAAGCTTTTGTGACCAAGGTGATGTAGCGCGATAGCATGAGCTACACAGGGCTCCTGTTCCATACAGGGTACAGGGTAGGAATACAAGGGCCTCTGTTGAACTTTGAACTAGTTTCACAACTCTGCAGCTGGCTTTGAACTTGCCAAGGCGCTAGGGGGAAAAACTTTTATGCAAGTTGGCCTTGTTTCCTACCAGTGGAATTTCCTGCTTGATTGGGGACTGACTGTGTGCAGGGGGAAGCCATGCTGAGAAGAGGTGGCATTAATTGACTGTGCCTGATCAGGAAAAGGGATGAGACAAATCAGAGCGGGCAGCAATTTGCACAACAAAGCAGGCACAGCTCTGGTGCAATCTGGACAAAAAACCTACTGTGAGTTTGGCCTTTAGATTCGGAAAAGGTGGGGATGTTTCTCAAGTTTTCATCCTGACTGTTTGGACTCCCAAAATCCATTTTAGTTTTGCTTCTTCTTTGAGCAAATCCATCCTACAATACTTTATTTACATGCCATTTTCAGTTTCGTCGCACTTAGTTTTTCCCAGTCAAAGGTACGCAGGCCATGTGTCAATGAACGAGCATCATGCACTGCATGTCTAGATGATGTCGTTTCATCTATTAGTCTACAAAATCAACAGTGAAGACCAAGAAGGGCAGATTAAAATATAAAACAAAACAGAAGTCCAGTGGCATCTTAAAGACTAACCACATTAATTCCAGTATGAGCTTTTGTGAATCAGAACTCACTTCCTCAGATATTTATTTATTTATTTATTCTTTCATTCATTCAATTTATACCCCACCCTTCCTGCCAAAACAGGCTCAGGGAGGCTTACATATAAAGTTAAAATACATAAAACAAATTAATTATAAAACCAATTCATAAAGTGCTACTAAACAGTATCAAATTACTGTTTATAGTGATAGAGAAATATATTAGTAGATCAGTCATAATATGATACGATCAGCATTGAAGTTAGAGCTATTACCTCCATCCATATATGCTGGCGGTGCACAGGCTGCCAATTGTAAGTTTAGGGGACAGGGCCTTGGTCAGTATTCAGTTATTGGCGGCTCCTTGGTTGAAAGCCTGGTGGAAGAGCTCTGTCTTGCAGGCCCTGTGGAACTGTAGGAGGTCGCGCAGGGCCCTAATGTCTTCTGGGAGCTTGTTCCACCAGTACGGAGCTGCCACTGAAAAGGCCCTGGCCTTGGTCGTGGCTAGCCTGGCGTTTTGGGGACCAGGAAGGGTTAAACGATGATGAGACCCTGAACACAGTGCTCTCTGGGAAACATGTGGGGAAAGGCGTGTAGGTCCCTGACCATATAGAGCTTTAAAGGTAAGAACCAGCACCTTGAAGTGAATTCAGTATGCTATGGGCTTTCAGCGCAGGCTGGATGTGATCCCATGCAAGGAAGCCCAATAGAAACCTGGCCACAGCATTTTGCACTAGCTCTAGCTTCAGATTTGGAACAAGGGCACTCCCATGTAGAGAGCATTACAGTAGTCCAATCTCGAGGTGACCATCGCATGGATCACTGTTGCCAAGTCAAGGAAGGGAACCAACAGCCTAATCAGTCGAAGATGGTAAAAGGCTGACAGCAGTGGCTGCTACATGGGCCACCATTGTTAAGAAGGCATCCAAGAGCACTCCCAGACTTCTAACCTCTGGCGCTGGCACCATCGAAGGTTGGGAGTGGGATTCCTAACCCCGGACCACCTCGACTCAGGCACAGGACCTCCATTTTCGTCGGATTCAATTTCAGTCCGCTCAGTCTAAGCTATCCAGACACAGCTTGTAATACCAGGTCGAGATCTTCTGGTTTAGAATCAGACTGGCCGCCCAACATCAGATTGAGCTGGGTGTCGTCCACATTGTGGTGACATCCCAGCCCACGCCTCCAGGCAATGTTAAATAACACTGGGGAAAGCACCGCCTCTTGAGGCACTCCGCAAATCAGTGGATGCCTTTGGGACAGCTGTTCCCCTAACACCACAGTTTGTCCTTGACCCGGAAGGAAGGAGGAAAGCCACTGCAAGGCAGACCCCTGAACCCCAGTGTCGACAAGGTGGTGGATCAGTAGCTGATGGTCAACCACGTCGAACGCTGCTGACGTCTAACAACAGCACCACCACCGACCTACCCCGATCCAGATGTCTCTGGAGGTTGTCCATGAGGGCGACCAGTGCCATCTCTGTCCCATGGCCTGGGCGAAAGCCAGACTGGAAGGGATCCAGTATGGAAGTGCCATCCATAAAGCTCTGCAGCTGAATCGCCACCGCCCTCGCAATTAGTTTGCCCAAATAGGGCAAATAGGAAACTGGCTGGTAATTTGCCAATTCAGCTGGATCCAAGGATGGTTTTTTAAAGAGAGGGCGAACCCCCGATTCGTTAAGTGCCCTAGGGAACAGTCCCTCAGAGAGGGACTTGTTGATGATCTCCCTTAGGGCACCTCAGAACCCATCACAGCCGGCTTTAATTAGCCACGATGGGCACAGGTCAAGGCTGCAAGTGGTAGGGCATACAGTTGTCAGCAATCTGTTGACTTCCTCTAGGCTACGTAGACTGAAATAATCCATAACCTGACTTTAGGGTTGCCAGCTACAGGTTGAGAAGCTTCTAGAGAAAAATAGACTAACAAAAGCAACAAAACTGATAGAGAGTAGTTTAAAAAACCCCAATAAGTATCAGCAGGAGAAAAGGTCCCTTTATATATTACAAATTCCCTCTGGACCAAAATACCTTTAAGAGAACTCTAGAAGGCTAAATGCAAGGAGATAATAGGAGCCTTCTAGGTCAGGGAGTTCCACAGGCATAGCATCAATTGAGATAGATCAAGATGGGTAGCTGTGTTAGTCTTTAAGGTGCTACAGGACTCTTCCTCTTTTATACCAGAGTAAGATGCCCTTACTCTGGCAATTACAGCTGGTCCTACCCACTGTATTGTGAGTGTGTGCCTTCTATTTCCTACTGAACCCATGCAATCAAAATCACTTGTAATAGAGGGAAGGATTGTAGTGCAGGAAATACTGGGCATGGTACTACCATCAGAGACCACATGCACCTGACAGGTGACACCAGAGTCAATGTATATAGTGGATTTTATTTCTGCCCTGCCCCTCAGTCCCGCAGGATCCCCATGGCAATGTATAAGAAAATTTAATTGGGGGTGGCTCCTTCTTCTCCAATGCACAATCTTGTTCTAGGTTCAGCATGGCTCAAATCAGATTATCTCACAAATGCTAAGGAAGGGGCCCCTTTTGGAGGGTGACCCCTTTTGCACATTCAGTCAGAAGGAAAATTTAATGGGGCTTAACCCCAAATCAGTGGGTATAGGATTGTTCATTATACCACCCACTTTTTTGCTTTGGGAGAATAGAGGTCATGCACACCCGCCTGAGAAGAGCCTGAATGCAGAGTTTTGAGACAGCAAAACTTGTGATCAATAATATACCCACTAAGATGCCATTGAGAGTTTCTAGCCACAGGAACAAATAGACATACACTCAGCCTTTCCATTTCACCATCCACATGGACTAAAAATTAACAACAGCTGCTTCCTGTGTTGTATGCTACATTTATTGGAGCTTTTTAAACAAATTACTGAGACCACTGCAACATTATGGTGGAAGAATCTACTTGCAACATTCTCAAAATGCATCTGTTTATTTGCTTAATTTGTATTTTATTTCCTGTTAGAACTCAAGGCAGGGGATGCCGGAGGCAGCTTCCCATCAGGGGACTCCATCCAGACCTCCTTCGCTTCAGCAAGGTTGGTATCTATCAGGTGTCCTCCCAACCAATTATATCCCATCTTTCCACTTTGTTAAAGAAAATAATAAAGCCCCCACGGCAGTTTACAAAGAATAAGGCTCTCAAAACAAACCCTTTGAAATAAAACAGACTGGGAAAACAACACACACACACACAAATATATCATCAGCTATCAGATGTTCAGGAGAAGAAAAGAACCCATTAATTAGCGCAAAGAAAAAGAAGAAGTAAAGCAGGTACCACGTGATTATCTGCCAGGGTGGATACAAATCAATGTTTCTTAAAAAATTGGAATTTAAACCGATTTAAATGTAAAGTGATTTAATGTGAGAATGGCCTCACGGTGTTTGGTTTGGTTTACATGTATTTCATTCAGCTTTTAGATGTACCTCGTCATAGGAATGACGCTTGTAACTGTGTAACATCCCCTTGTATACAAGTGCAGTTTTACCGTGCTAAGACGGTTTAGTTCTGGGTTAGTTTCTGCTTCCGCATCGCTGGATCCAAACAGATGCATTTAAGAAAGGGTTGGGAAAACCATGCCATCCTTGTGGAACTGTCCAATGCTAAGGAGAAAAGCGAGGCCTGGCAGGAATCAGAGGGGGCTCAAATAGTATAAACTGGTTCTTTTGTGAGGGATCGCCACACAACAGGTCTGTGCAGACAGCTGCCAAGTGTAGAAATAAATCCACAGACAATTACTATCATGCCTGCTGACTCTGCTCCACACCTTTACGTTTTCACAGTTCTATCATGCCTGCTGACTCTGCTCCACACTGGGACTCTCCATGCACTGGGACCTACACTAATCCATACCTTGAAAAAACAGGGGTACAGTTCATACATTGTCTCCCAGCCTATGCAAACAGGGCCTTGACTGCACGGGATTTGGGGATAGAAGCCTGTGGGCACAATCCCAATCCCCCCTACACATTCGTCTGTATAACTGATGACACTTTGCACTGGACGGTGGCCTCCATCATTGGTATAACCACGCCTGTTAGAAGAAAAGAGCTGCTGCGGTCACATAAGTGGCAGGGAGTCTGCAACACCTTCCATGCAGGGATGCTGCTTGAGACAGCTGGCACTTACATGCCATTCCTCCAAGCCATGGGTCCACCAGGAGCTGCACATGCTTCCATGAGCAATGGGGGAGGGCACACGCTGATGAACGTATTGAGCCAGCTACTTGTTTAACAATACAGGGCTGTTATGGAGCCAACAGGAGAGACAGTGGGGTTCCTGCATTTCTGTTTAGACAGTCTTTGCGGAAATCAGATGCTTGCAGTGTCAGAATCACTTGACACTGTCACTGTGCAATGGTTCCCTTCAGCAAATTGCACGCAGGTACATGCATGCACAATATGCACCCAAACACAGAAGGAAGAAATTTCTCAGAAAGTTCCACTACTGTCGCTTCTATGGTTGAAGAGGCAAGCCACATTCTAGCTTACATTTAAAAAGTAAAACTGAAAAAAATAACACCGCCTGCGGTTCAGAATGTGGTTGAAACATTCTGGCTCTTCCAACTTTTTATTTTATAATATGGTGTCAGGAAACTAGAAAGACTGATGGTGGATTCTAGGGCACTGTTTAAAGACCACCTGTCGAATATGTACGACATCACGGGAACCCTCTGACTCATGATATTCATTCTATGAGTGCAGAACAAGCTGTCCATTTCCTGATTTTGTAAGCATATATTTTAGAAGCTGAGATTGCTTCTGTTCAGTTACAGAACTAGCCAGGCGCATCTACGATGGAAAAGGCGTAGTTCTGTGTCCAAGAGAAGAAAACTTGTTGCTAAGAGACCTGTTGCTAGGTAGGAAGTCCCAGCCCTTGTATCACAAGTAACTGGCTGCCTATCATCCTCACAAATCAGGCCTTTTACCTTGGTGTGGTCTCAGACACAATTAGGCAGACAGCGCAAAAATCTGAAGAAATATACTAGCGTAGGGGTATGCATCTCTGTCTCTCTGGACAGATGATTTCCTTTAAAAATTGCAATCATGTAACTACTTTAGATACTACCCAGTGAAAAGCCTATCAACTGCTCCCACTGTGGAAAACTGAAACGTAGTTTTTCCTAACAAATTGTTGGGGCTCAAACGTGTTGAACTATGTCTTGACTTCTTGTATACCATTGGAGTGCTGTGAGGCAGAAGTCAAGACTGCGAACAAATGGCCTGTACTCTGCCACTCCATTCAGTGAAGCTGGCAACCCTTCCCCCACTTAGATTGGAGGAGTGCTAATTCCGGCTGGAGGAAGGCTCCCAGCTTCGCTGAGCTACGTGGTAGGGATAATAAGTATAAAGCCTGAACTCTGGATCACCCTGTGGAACAACTCCAAATTCTGCACCCCCAAATAAAGATTGCAAGCCCAAACATTTCAGTGTAACTGATAATGCGCATATGTATCCCTGCTCTGCAAGTCATACTCATACAGGAGTTCCTTACTCATGTGGAAGCCCAAACGTGCATATAAAGCTTCTCCCTGCTGTAGACCTTGCCATTCACTTTTGCCCCATGGACCCGACTTTCTTCAAAGCCAAACTCTACAGACCTTTGGGTTTTTAAAGAGTTGGGTCTGGGGTTCTCTGGACCAAATATGTGTTCTGCATAGCCACACTACAGCTTATTTTAAAAAATAAAGTCCAAAAGAGCTAGGGATGCCACTGGGGGAGGGGGGGAGAGGAAGGGTTCCTGCCCTCCGCCCCCCATAATTTTCCTGTGCCAAAACAGCACGGGGGGGGGGCTATTTCCTCTATTTCTACTGCTCTGTGTGAAGTATTCTGTGACAATGGAGGAGCAAAAATGGGGAAATAACTCCCCTGCAGCAGTTTTTTTGCACAGGGAAATGACTTGGGTGAGGGCAAGAGCCTTCCTTCCCCGGAGCAGCATTCTGAGCCCATTTGGGTTCTCCTTTATTTTGTAAAGGGGCCGCAGTAGCTCAGAGGTTAAGACACTGAGTTGCAGACTGGAAGGTCGGTAGCTCGGCAGCTCGAGACCCTAGTGCTGCATGACGGAGTGAGCTCCCGTCTCTGGTCCCAGCTCCTGCCAACCTAGCAGTTCGAAAGCAAGAAATTGCAAGTAGATAGATAAGTACCAATTTGGTGGGAAGGTAACAGCGTTCCACGCATCTTGTCATTTAGTAATGCCAGCCACATGACCACGGAGAAGTCTTCGGACAGTGCTGGCTCTTCAGCTTGGAAACAGAGATGAGCACTGCCCCCTGGAGTCGGATTCGACTGGCTTTCAAGCAAGGGAAACCTTTACTACCTATTACCTTTATTTTGTAATAAAAGCGAGTCAGCTGCTGGGAACCCAGACCTAACTCTTTAAGAATGTGAGCGTCTATTTTGATGCTCATTTCCAGTCATCATCAAGCATTTTTGTATCAAAAAATTATTATTATTTTTGTCTTTTGCAAGGTCAGTGTAATGGCAGAAGAGGAGCTTCATATAATAAGAAGAACAAGTAATACAACTGAGGTCTAAGAGGGATATATTTGGGGTCTGGGAGTGACTTCAGTAACCAGGTGTGGGTTTTTTCCTGCCTGTGAAAGGTACAGCTCATACCTTATACCTCCCACCCATATCTCTGTCCTGCCCCTCACAGTTGCTAGGAATCCAATTTTCCTTGCCCACATCATAAGGATAAAAAAGGAAGAGTGCTGCCAAAATGAAGCACACCTTTTAAATAATATTAATGCCTCCCCCAAATGCTCTGCTTTGGACAATGTTTTCCAATTGCAGACTGAGATTTAAATCCAGAATTCAAGCCTTCTCTTTGATACTATACCGTAATCATTCCCTTTCCAGCAGGTTTCCCATTTCCCAGAAGGAGGGCTCTTGTCATCTTTTTGCTGGAGACAATCTAAGGAAAGAGAACGGAAAGAAGTGAAGTGTGTAACATACTAAAATGCGTTCAACAGGCTTGTTCTAAGGAGTTCAGATCCTTGTTCAGCTACGTGTTTGCTGGTAGCCTCAGACATGCCATGGACTCAATGTGCCTGGTTCAGAAGTCTGTTCTCGATCACGTCAATCTGGAATGTGTGGAAAACATTCAGGTTTGCCTACCGCTGAGAAGAGAGGCAGAAAGGCTACAGTGGAGCAGACATTTTCATAGCACAGCTCCACAGGGGATATTTTCATAATGTAGTTCAGACTTTTCTTCCTGATCTCAGCAGGCAGACACCTCATGCCTCAAGCCAAGGGATTTACCCCCCAACTCTTTGGTTTTCTAGTTCACTCGGTGACTGAGGCTGCTAGAGGGTCACAGAACGAACCAGTGACTCCTCGTAATCCAGTCACAGAATTAATCAGGTGCATCACGACCGCCCAGCTAAGCCGACAGCAGTCTGACGTAAATACAAAATTAAAAAGAGAGAAAAATCGGACATTCTCCTCCACTGCCAAATTATCCGCCTCGAAGTCTATTCACTAGGCTCTCAGACCTCTGGATAAGAAGGATTAAGGAAAATCTTAAGAAAGCCAAGGAGCAAAGGTCAAAATACAAGCAAGCAAACACCTCAGAAAGCAATCAGCACAGCACGCTGTACATTCTCCTCACGCCCCACTTCAGAACCCTCAAAAAGAAGGTTTGGGGAACATATTCACACAGAGCAGAGGTGATTACAAAGGAGCTGTTACTCATGTGAAAATGAAGGTGGCGTAGTCCCTTGAGAAGGCTGTACTGCCAGGAGTAGGGGGGCTCGATTCAGGGTTGTATGGGATTGTGAGGGCTTGCATTTAGCTACCAAACTACTTCAGATTGTGTTTTCTCAGGCACAAGGGCCTAACTACATCATTCACTGTCTTTATGTCACCGCTGGGCCCTGGTGACTAGAAATGCACTGGGAGTTTCTTTTCTTTTTTTAGAACTGGGGAACTTGAAGATCATGACAATTGATTGCTATAACATTATAACAATTTTACAATTGCTGATTAAAAAAAAACACAAAAAAAAAACTGTGGGAAAGAAGGATGGGTAACTGTAGTATCTGAGGTAAGGGGAAAAAAACTTCCTTGTAGATACTCTGTTACCAATCTGTGTAGTTGTTAAGAGTGCTGGACCAGTATCCGGAAGATCCAGGTTCGAATCCCCACTCGTGCCATAGAAGGTTGCTGGGTGACCTTGGGCCAGTCACACTCTCTCAGCCTAACCCACCTCACATGGTTGTTGTGAGGGAAAAAATGGAGGAGACAAGAATGACGTAAGCCACTTTGGGTCCTCAATGGGGGGAAAGGTGGGATATAAATGAATAAAAAAATAAAATAAACACAAATGCCTCTGCATTCGTAGTGGCAACGGAAATTACCCAGAGCATCATCTCCAGGTAGAAGCCCCCTTCACGCAAAGGCAACTTAATGCTCTCTTTCATTGCCAAAACTACTATCAATTTGCCAAGGGGCCTGCAATGCTTGAAGGAAGCAGATATGAAACATTTTAGTATTATGGGACGCAGCGACAACTCACCGTTCCCAAGGTGCAGGAAAACTCCCCCAGAAAGTCGTGTTCATAAAGCTGCATACTCGACTTGTCTTGGTCAAACAAAGCAAATTTCAGCTTCTGAACTTCCTCAAAGCGGTACTCGACGATGAACTTCTTGGAGAAGGCTGGGTTGAGGTTGTTCACAGCTGTTTCTGTCCTGTCGATCTACAAGGACAGAAGTGAGGGTGAGAAGTGAATTGATCAGTGGGTCCACTGAACAACGTAAAGAGGAAGAAATACGTTCTTGGAACAGTGAGGCTGATTCCAAGTGCCTTTACTGTATTCACCCTTCTCCAATGTGGACCTTTGAGACGGGGGGGGGGGGAGCAATTTTGCAGCTTTGCAGAAAAGTCCAGTGTCGCCAGGGAGAGTTTGACAAACCTTCATGTGTGGCCTGAAGATCTCTTGAAATTACAACTGATCTCCAGACTACAGTGATCTGTTCCCCTGGAACACATGGCTGCTTTGGAGGGTTGACCCTGTGGCATTATACTCCACTTAGGGTGCAGTCAGACATGCATTTTGATCCAGCTTTGGTACTAATAACTGACAGATTAAAAATGCCTGTTTAGACGTCAACATCTGCCCCCCGTTATTGAGGAGTCGGCATCCCGTGGGCACCTGTGTTTGAATTGGATTAAACAGGTACCTGGTTAAGTCCGGTTCAAACAGTTCTCTACGGGTTCCGTGCACCTCTCCGGATGTCTGGTCACTCTGTCACGCAATCATGCAGTTGGGGATAATTGTCCCCAGCTTCAGCCATTTTTAAAGGCATAGCGAGGTGCGCATATGCGTATATGTGCATATATGACCGATGGCTGTGAAACTCCCGTGTTGGTGCTTGGTCACCCAACCGGTTGGTCTAACACAATTCCCCCTTGTTTACCTGCTTGTTGCCTTGTTTACGAAATCATTTTAAAAAGACCCCTCCGTTCTAAGTGCCAAGGTGAATTCTAGGGTAAAATAGTCCCTCGCATTGTGCCAGCCGGTATTGCCCTAGAGCTCATCCCCGGAACTTGTTTTTTCCTCAGACATATCCCAACGGTTTTCCTGGGCGGGAAAACTGAAAACATGGCGGGTGTGAGGGGACTGTCTTGGAAACGGGATGAGGTATTGGATTTGCTCTCCTCGTAGTTTAAAGGGGGGGGGGAGAAGGCATCTGATCGATTCATCGCGTTATTGTGATGGGTCCAGGATGGAATGTGTGAGCGAACAAATTCTGTCTCAGGGAGAAACGGATTATTTAGCAGCGTTTTCAGATCGCGTTAAGGCTGCCATCTGACTACCACCCAAATGGAACAAATCTCTCTCTCTGTGTAAAGAGCCTTCGGTTCCTCCCCACACCCCACTGTCCCCAGGCTCTACCCCTAATCTCCAGGAATTTCCCAACGGGGGGGGCACCCCTATACCAAGAAAAAACCCCACCCCATAAAGCATGTCTGAACTTTAAAAAACAACAACAATGAATGAACAAATAAACATGTAGCATATAAATTTATTTTTAAGCCAACCCATGGTGAACAGGAAGGTGGTGAAATACTGATAGCTGAAACAACCATTCAGTTTGCTTTATATGCATCTGCAGTGCCAACTGCATAAGCTGGGAGGAAATCAGAGTGACACCATTATTGAGGGGCTCACTGGAAGTCCTCTTTATATCATACTATTCTTCACCCTGACAATGTCCACATTGGGTTAATAATCTTTTTTAAAAAGTCAGATTTCTATTATATCTCAGGATCCGATCCTCAGCGCATAATACGCTAAATAAAACTAAAAGCCTTCCTGTTATTCCTTTCAGCACTGCACCGGATTGGCCAGCAACAGCCCAGAGCCACCCCGCTGGTCCTCCTCCATGTGGGCTCTCCATAAGGGCAGCTACCTTGGAGCCACTGAGCAGCTACCTTGGAGCCACACTACAAATAATCAGAACCATTTTCTTGGAAAGGCAAAAGGACATGTACATATTGAGCCTGGAAGACGAAAGCAGCTTGTGGAATAAAGACAGTAGAAGGCAGAGGGATGGAAACAGTAGACAACAATAAACGACAGGGGGACGTACAGATCTGCAATGAAGCCCTCTGACGTTTCTGGCCCACAGCCAAGTAGCTCAGAGAAGCATATACCAATACCCCACTCCACTGTATCCTCACAACAAATTTATGAGAGAAGCTAGACTGAGAATGACTGGCCCAAGATCACCCAAGGAGCTTCAGGCCACAGTGGGGATTCAAACCTGCATCTCCAAGATCACAATCCGACGCTCTTCTTGACCACTACACTACACTGGCTTATTTCATAGTCTGACTGTCTGTGGGTGGAAGGTTTAAAGTGGCAGAATGATGGGATTCACAGAACACAACAGGTGGGCAGGGGAAAGGTTAGCTGTCCCCCCCCCATCCATTAATTCTGCCCCACAAATGACCTCCAGCCCCTACATTAGTGTTACGTGAGAAAGGCAAAGCTGGGAAGCATGTCTAGTTCTGCACTTCATGTCTCTATTCAAAGATGTGCTGTAATTCTGTCCAGGACTGTCAGACGCTTGGACTTCCAGACAGACTGCTCAGTTCGGCTTGTAACGCCTTGGTCCTGCCTGCAGCCTTCCTTTGCAGAAGAGGAGGCTCACATTGTTTCAGAAACATACAGGGCGCTTTATAAAGTAACATACAGAAATCCCAGCCTTTAAAGTGAAGCAGTGGGAAAGAAGGAAGGGAAATATACTTTGGCTTAATTTCAACTGGGGACAGGCCAGGGCAAAGCTTCACAAAAGGGGTAGGTTTTTAAGAGGGGTTTAAATTAAAAGAGGGAGGGAGAGGGCCCCCTGTGTAGAGTTGCCAGTTCTGGGTTGGGAAATACCTGGAGGTTTTGGGGGTGGAAGACGGCAGGTTTTAGGGAGAGGGGGGACTTCAGTGGGGTATCATGCCATAGAGTCTACCTTCTAAAGCAGCCATTTTCTCCAAGTGAACGGATTGCTGTTGCCTGGAGATCAATTGTAAAAGCGGGAAATCTCCAGCTACCACCTGGAGGCTGGCGACCCTACCCATGTGGCTGCCTGGGGGGAACTTTCTAGGCACACAGTGTTAGTGAGGGAGAACAGGTGGCATCTGTAGGACCCAATCTTGCTGAGGCCTAGTCTCTTGAGGGCCAGAAACCACCCAATTTTTCCTAGAGCAGGTGTTGTTCGTTGTTTCCATTCTCTTCTCCTGGCAAACCACTGCTGATTAAAATTCCCTGGCAACTTCCTGTCTTCCTTTTGTTCGAAGTCCTTCACTACTACGGGCTGCAAGTTTTCATATGGTAACCAGGTCCTTTTAGTCATACAAGAGACATTCACACCGTACATTTATGGAGAACAAAAAAAAATGGCCCTCTTTTTTTCCCTCTGTCAAAAGCAACTCAATGCAAACAGTTACAGCCCAAGCAGGCGGCGATTCCAAACTCAGCGTCCAATATTCATCTGCCATGTGCCAGCGCTGTTTTGGATGCCAGGATGTACTTCCACACGATCTGTTTTCCTGGCTTTACAGAGCACCTTAATTCTTCTCTGCATGCTCACTTTTAAAACTGAACCAAGGGAGGAGAAGGGGCAAAATCCCTCACACCTCCCACTTCTTGTCAGGCTGGTAGCAGCATTTTGCAGGGATCTAGCATGGGGCCTCTTCCTAGAACTCGTACCGATGCCGCTCACTCCATCTGCCTTGCTGGCACCTGCTCAGCTATAGGCGGGAAAGAGGGGGGGAGAGCTACAGTAAAGTTTCACTTTCATGTAATTGGCTTATCTCATTAATGGTACATTCCTAGAAAAAGTCAAGCAGGAAGAATGACAGTTTTTTGGCAAACAGAACGAGATTTCCCGTGCTAGTGCAAGCCTTCAAAAACACCACACTCCACAGCAGAGGGAAAATATGCTGACAATTTCAAGAAGTAGAAAGACTAAGATACCGAATCACTAATGCAGATCAGTCTGGGGAGATTCAAGACAGTGGTCTTCTTTTCTGGAGGGAACGGTTTGTTCACTGCAGCTAGGCCCTGTCCTAAAACAGTCCTGCATTCTCACTGGCCTTAAAAAGAATAAATTCTGCTGCAGGAAAGCTGAGCACAAAAGGACGTCTGGAAGCACAGGCAGCATAGGAGACCATGACCTTCTACCCTCCTTTTAAGGATCTAAGTAGACATTACAAAAGGCACAGCAGAGGCATCTGTCTATCCCCTGCTCTACTTTGGAACATCTAGAACGTTATATATGAAGTCCCAACATGGACTGCAGGGCAATTCAGAGCACAGTCACAACAACTCACTTTGCATTCAGGTAGCCATAATGTGGAAATGGGGAAGGGCTGGGACATGGGGAAAGGCAGCAGTGTACTCGCCATGTCTGCTTAGGTCCTAAGAAAGATCCAGCATGGTGTAACGGTTAAAAGTGTCAGGAGAGCCAGGTGTCCAAGAAACTTACTGGGCAGGGTGGCCAGATCTCTCTCTATAGCAGGAGACTACCTGCCACCAGGCTCCCACTGGCTGCTTGGTCAAGCAACAGGAGCAATATTTTTTAAAAAAGGAGCATTGTAATGATGCCACAATGGCATTTCCCAATATGGAGTTGGCAATCTATGGAAGCCTGCCTTGGAAATCCCTTTACAGTGGCCAGGGCAGTTCTGAACCTTTCCATCAATGTCTTCCACCAACCCTCTCTCAGGAAACTGCTGTTGCACAAGAGCTTTTCTATGAGCTATGGGGGAGTGGCAAGGCCTAGCCTAGGAAGTGTGTGTGTGGGGGTGCTTCTTCAGAAGGGCCAATCATTTGCACACTAACAATGTTGCTGTAAGGCACGTTTCCCACTGACCAGGAATACAGACTACATGAAACTGTAAGACAGATCAATAATGTGAATCAGAAGAAATAAACGCCACGCCAAGGGCTGTCCCATTCTTTTAGCAGGTATATATTCCATCTCTCCAGAGACCTGCTTGAGGTAGCCTTGACTCTAGATCAGAAGTCTTCTTTTAGAGCCATCCTGCAGGAATGGCAAATCAAGGTGGGAACCAGTGTTCCCTCTAAGCTGAGTTACTGTGAGCTGGCTCAGAGTTTTTTAGCCTCCAGCTCACAGATTTTTGTCTTAGCTCAGGAAGGATGGCCCCAGAGCAAACGAATTTATGCAGCAGCCAAACCGCTCGCTCACAACTTGAATGCCAGTAGCTCACAAAGTGGAATTTTTGCTCACAAGACTCCACAGCTTAGAGGGAGCATTGGTGGGAACCCATGGCTTCGGGGAGACTCACACTTCCCCTAAGCAGCCAACTTGGCATACACCACCAAAGACCCCACTGCAGAGGTGGGAAGAGGTTTGGGGATTGTTAGATCGTGCTAACAAAGGACTCGTAGAGTGATTCAGCAAGTGATTCAGCTTTATTGGAAGTAACGAACAAGCACTCAACTCAGTAAGAAACCAGAACAGTTTAACATTGGGAGCTAGCCTCCTTTTAAACATTACCGGGCTAATATAGCCACGCCTATTTACATTTAACAACCAATGAGATTGATGAGTTAAAGACCAATGGGAGTCTTTCCCTCGCAGGGAATGGCACAGTTCTGATTGGTCGCTGTTGCAGAGCGACCAATAGGAAGTTCGTTCAGAGGAGCCCTGGTTTGGCTCGAAGCTTAACATGGGAGTCCTATGAGGTGATTCATGTAATCGTTCCAATACATTACAATTCCTCCCCCCTAAGTTAAAACAACATACCCTTGTTTTATTATTTACATACAGTCAAGTCATGCCTTTGTACATCAGCTATTCCAAAACACTTTATTGCAATCATAGTCCTTGAGATAAGTCGGCATTTGCCGCGTACGCTGAGACCTGCGAAGCGGTGCAGGCTCTATGGGCACACAAGGTTGTGAGCCAGTGTGGGGTTCAATATAGCCTGGTTCAGGCACCAACTCTACTGGGGTTTCAGCCCCGCACACAGGGGT
>NW_015167081.1:579436-579540 GCF_001447785.1 Gekko japonicus
AAGGGGGCCGAAGTCATTTGGCGGATGCCATTACTCGTGAGGAAATGCTTAAACTCCTCAGAGACAAATTGAGGCCCGTTGTCACTGACGAGGACGTCAGGCAA
>NW_015167081.1:582630-603045 GCF_001447785.1 Gekko japonicus
CTTCCAGCCATCGTGGGAGACTTGGGCACCGGAGCTGGTGGCGCCTCCGCCGGATCGGCTGCTGTGCTTTGCTCGCTTTCTTCCGAGTCCGAAGTGTGGATGTCCGCAGGGCTGCCTACCTGCTCTAACATCCCATCCTCGTCGCCAATTGTTAGATCGTGCTAACAAAGGACTCGTAGAGTGATTCAGCAAGTGATTCAGCTTTATTGGAAGTAACGAACAAGCACTCAACTCAGTAAGAAACCAGAACAGTTTAACATTGGGAGCTAGCCTCCTTTTAAACATTACCGGGCTAATATAGCCACGCCTATTTACATTTAACAACCAATGAGATTGATGAGTTAAAGACCAATGGGAGTTTTTCCCTCGCAGGGAATGGCACAGTTCTGATTGGTCGCTGTTGCAGAGCGACCAATAGGAAGTTCGTTCAGAGGAGCCCTGGTTTGGCTCGAAGCTTAACATGGGAGTCCTATGAGGTGATTCATGTAATCGTTCCAATACATTACAGGGATGGTTTTATTAAACCCAGAAGTCTCATGAGACTGAAGGAAAGGTGGGAAAACTCTGTGCCAGGAGAAGCAGTGTGGTGCAGTGGTTAAGAGCAGCAGACTCTAACCTGGAGAACCCGATTTGATTCCCACTCCTCCTCCACATGAAGCCAGCTGGGTGACCTCAGGTCAGCCACAGTTCTCTCAGAACTCTCTCAGCCCCACCTGCCTCACAAGGTACCAGTTGTGGAGAGAGGAAGGAAAGGCAATTGTAAGCTGCTCCAAGACTCCTTCGGGTAGTGAAAGCAGAGTACAAAAAACAACTTCTTCTTCCAGAATAAGAAAAACTTACATTTGCTCCAGAAGGCCTATAAGAAACAGCATCAGCCTCACCTACAGGATGGGGGGGATTTCATATCTGGGAGCAGCAGCTCAAAGAGCTCTCAGTGGTCTAACCTTAGATATGATCACTCTCCAGAGGACGGCACTGTTCCTTGGCCTTGAGTCTGCCAAAATGATTTCCTACTTTGATCTGGCCAAAACCTGACTTCAAAGACCTTGGCCACTCAGCACATAGGCTCAGGTAATACTACCTCAGAAGTAATAAGAGGCAGCTCTGTGTATGCAAAACCTCCCCCGCCCATCACTCATAATCAGGACCAAGCCCCCACACCTCTGGTACTGTCATGCTTCTTCTTGGTCAGCATATAGCATGGCTTGCCATGAAGCTTGCATTCCAGCACTTCACTTATTATCTTTCAGAAGTCTTGTTGCTGAGTTACACGGAAAGGACAAAGCCTTGCCTCAAAAACAAAACAAAAAAAAGAGCTTCAAGGAAAAAGTGACGCAGCAGCCCTATTTCCACACCGCTTCAATCATCCCCAAGATAAAGCCTCTTAAACACACAAAATTGCAGGAGCGATTTTATCAAAATGTTAAATGCAGCCCGAATGAAGAGCGTTGCGCGCCCAGGGGAGCATCGACTGCCAAGCGTGGCGTGGGTGCGTGCCGGGCTGGAGCTCTTGGATTAACACAGCTCTTTACGGTCTGAGCCAAAAAGCTCTGAGACACACAAGGCTTCCTGTCCTGACACGCTTTTCTTGGCGAAAGGCCGTGGAAAACTATGACATTTCTGAGGCTCACTCTGTTGCTTCGGCACCAACACCTTCCCCACTCTGAAATGAACTCTGTTTAGAATTGCCAAGGTCTGGCTGGTACCCAGAACACAACTCATTGACTACACACCTCTACCACCCAGCACTACCATACAACCCGCCTTGTACAACTTCTCGTTCACTTCCAGAAGCAAAACAATGTGGAGCTTGTCAAGAAAGAAAGCTGAAATGGGTGGGAGGTACTTTTTACTGGATGAAGATCGTTCTCCACATGTTCACCTCAGGAGCCCTTTCCCACCCAGAAACCTTTGCACAGAGTCACTTGTTTCTAAAACGGAAACAAATGGTAAATTAAGACATGAAATCTTAATTTGGTGGGTTTCATTCAAAGTAACAGAAAATGTACAGCCTTGGGGGTGGGGGGTGGGCAGGGCCATAGAAAAACAAGCTCCCTGAAGGATTGTGATTATTTTGTCCTGCTTCCCAATACCACTTCTCTTTGCCTCATAAAAAACCTGCATGGTTGGGTCTGGAGCTTTATTTTTGAGTGCTATAAAAATGAACCAATGGCAGGAAAGCAGGCAACAAAGCAAGGGGAGGAGGCTGACGTTCAGTACAGTCAATATGAACAGTATTCAGTAGAATGGTAAGAGACAAACTAAGCAGCACATTTTAAAAGCTCATGACGGAGCCTTCTCTGGACTATGCCACTCCAGATGTAGAGGTGGGGGAGGATCAAATGTTTTCCCTAGGAACCCAAATCCTCCCCATCCCACAGCCCTTCTTAGACTGCTAGCTTCCACAGATGGGGAGCCTTTGACATGACTCCCACCCTCCCTGGATTCTGAAGTGGTTCATCTCCAGGAAGACTGTGCCGTATGCTTAGACTGTGAGAGTGGATGGAAAGGCAGGAAGAGTTTGCACAAGGCATAGGCAAGGCAACCTTTTTAGCCAGATGGCAAAAAATAGCAACATCTACCTGTGAAGATATTGGTACATCAGCAAAACAAGGTGGAGAGGAGAGACAAGGGTTATATTTGGCCAGACACACCTGGCCATGCCCCACTGGCGCTACTAGCATTTTAAAGATTTGCCTTGCCCTCAACTCATGGCTGCGCAGGCCTGATAAGTGATGATGGGCATGAGCCATGCCTCCTTCTGAACCACTGGTCCCAATACTGCTGCCAGCACAACAGTTGCTTGGGCTGAGATATGGCCCTTGGGAGCCAAGCAAAACTTCCTGGTGTGTCACTGTCAACATGCCCTGGGGGTTGCCTACCCCTGACTTAGTAGAGTTACTAATACTGCCTTAGCACATACCGGAAGACTTAGGAAGTGGTGCTCAGGGAGGGTGGAGTTTGAGAAGGATGTGAGGTCACTTCCAGGCAACACTCTAACCTTCCTCCTCATTATGGATACCAAGCCTCCTGTTACAGCAGGAAGGCTCCCAGAATTCCATCTCGTTGCCCACTGCCAAAATGTGATGGAATGAATGCACACTAGCATCGCACCAGTGCACTGTCACTTCCACAACAAACCAGAAGTGACATAGGGAACTCTCTAGCATTTTGCAAAAAACTATGATAAAACTCTATGGAAAAAGCAAATGCTAGCACATTCTCAGAGACTAAGGGACATTCTTACGAGTGCCACTATATTAAGGTCATTTTTCCTCTCCTCAGTTCCTCAGGGTAGGTAAACTGAGCAGGGGGCTGGTAATTTCCCCGCCCCAGGTAAGTAAGTGTGTGTGTGTGGGGGGGCTATGCCTTACACTTAAATCAGCCTACAAGCTTCTCCATCGAGGGCCTGACAAACCTAAGAATCAATTCAACCTGAGACACATCATCTCAAAGCTATTTTGAACTTTACAATTTTAGAACAACTCTAAACAACATCCAGTCCTCTCAAGATCTAACCACTAGTTCTTGTTTTCTGCAGCTATAAAGCACTCATTGAGTGTACAATTCTGCCTTTACTCTGTAGTCTATGAGCTCTGGTGAAGGAGGAAGGAAAAATATGTAACCAAAACTGTCAACATTTGGAAGCTATGAATAGTTCCACAGTGAGGGGGGGAAACGAGAGTCAAACAGGGAGGGGAGGAAAAAGGGATTGAAGCTCTGCTGAAATTTATTTTAAAAAATGGGAGAAATGTTTGGAAATGCACATCAACAATATGGTAATTTTGCTAAAAATACAGGGAAGATTGGTAGGGAAATGGAACAGCAAGTAACTGTGGACCAGCTGTCAGGGAGGGGAGGGGGGGAAAGTAGAAAACGAACGTTATCGCCTCAAAACAGCTTCCTACACGATCTTTTGGGAGGATAGCAATCAAATAATCAGCTACGCATTAGTAGTAATTACATAGCACAACCTAGGGAACTCAGAATTGATTGTTACTTGTTGTTCCGTGGTATGCTGAATGATGCACTACACTGTAGCTCAGCAGGCGAGATCATAGCATTTATTTCTGCCATATTTGTACATTTTTATTCATTTTAGCGGAATCTGTACCATGCCCTTCTCTACTAAGTCACAGCACTTGTAACAGCATTTCTTGATTCATCTTCCCTCGCAGCCCATTCACACTGTAACGTTAAGCCCGTCAAACTGGTTGGTTGAGAGCAAACGACTACTTTAAGTCCCTCCAATAATTTCATGGCTGCACTAGGACTGGAACTCAAGGCTCCAGTCCAAAAGCTTTTCAATGACACATACTGCCTTCAATCTAAAGCAAACCTTTAGGACCTAGGACCCACCAAGCTACTTGCACATAGGGTGAGGGAGGATTGCCAGATCCAGGTTGGGGAACTCCTGGAAATTTGGGGATAGAGACTGGGGAGGACAGGGACCTCAGTGGGGTACAATGCAATAGAGGCCACCCTCCTAAGCATCCATTTTCTCCAGGGGAATTGATCTCTGTAGTCTGGAGATGAGCTGAAATTCTGGGGGATCCCCAGGCCCCACCTGGAGGCTGGCATGCCTACTTGCACATGACTGGAAGTCGTATGACACTGGTGCAAGGAAGAGAAGGGGATAGCATAGTGAGTTCAGCAGTAGGAAGGGGAGCTTCATGTTAAAAGCACAAAGCAACTGAAGGAGTCAGGCTGCAGGGACACAAACGAGGGACAGCTTTTGTGTGTGTGTGGAGGGCAAGTCTCTGAACCTGCCTGTGCTAAAAAAGAATTTGGGAGTCCCAGGTTTGAATCCCCACTCTGCCATGGAAGCTTACATGGAAACAGATACCCTGCTGAGGTTGGCAGACGTGGTCTCTGAGTGGGCACTGTGGTACCCTCCACTGGTGGTCCTGGGTGATTTCAATGTCCACACAGACACGGCTTTGTCAGGTGCCACCTCAAACTTTATGTCTTCCATGGCAGCATTGGGACTCTCCCAGGTTGTTTCAGTCCCCACACATGAAGCAGGCCACACGATGGATTTGATTTTCTTTTTAATTAATTTATTTATTTCAATATATAACAGTTAAGAACATAATGTCACCGCATGACAGAACAAAACAACATAATCACAATAATGTAGTGAACATTACAACATTTTTAAAATACTGAAAGTTTATGTTGAACAACTTTGAGTTATTTGATGGGGTGTGCCAGACCTGTTCCCAGAACGAATCTGGAAGTTCTTTACCCAAATCTTGCCATTTTTTTTTTTAAAGTAAATTGTTTAGCCTTAAGATTTCTGAGTAAGATTTGCTGTACGGAGGATACTAGACCCTTTGATTTCCCATCATAGTTTTTAACAATTGTTTCAAATTCGGTTAAGTGGGTGAATGATGTGCCAGCTCGTATAAGTTTTTCTATGGAGTCTCTTGCTTGAAAGTATCTAAACCAATGAATCCGTATTTGTGCTTTCCAGTTTTTTAGATGTCTCTCTGAAGATCTGGGATCGCATGAAAAAACATCCCATACAGGGAGTCTCTCCAATCTTGACCAACAAAGATTGGTCTGTCTCGGAAAAGGATGATCAAACCCTATGCGAATGGCTCTGGGCAGGGATAGCGTGTCTTATAGACCGGTTACATTAAGGGATTTGATTTTCTGTGCAGGTGTTAGATCTGGATACTGCAGTTAAAACTGAGCCAGCACCATGGCCAGATCACTTCCTCCTGAAGGTCGGTCTGAAATTTGTGACCCACCCCCACCCCCCGCAAGGGCGGCAAGGAGATTTATGCTTGCCTGCAGAGACTTATGGATCCATTACGATTCTAGAATGCTCTGTGAGATCTCCCTGGACCTGTCAGCCGTTCCCCCGATGAGCTTACTGAGATCTGGAACAGGAATCTTTGGGAGGCCATCGACCGGATTGCTCCTTGACACCCTCTGCACCCTCATGCCTCTTATGCTTCCTGGTACACTGAGGAGCTTGGAGGATTAAAGAAGACGCTCAGACGGGTAGAGCAATCTCGGCAGCAAACTTGTGATGAATCCACAAGAACACTTTATAGATTCCAACTGAGGACCTACAAAATGGCAGTGAAGACAGCTAAGAAGGCTTTCTTTTTCGCCTCCATCACGTCTGCTAGCTCATGTCCAGCGCAGTCATTTAGGGTGGTGCGGCAACTGACAAGAGTCCCAAAATATTGGTGATTTGGCTCTTAGCTGTGACTTATTTCAGAGGTTTTTCCCCAGATAAAGTCTCAAAGTTCCACCAGGACTTTGCCTCCACTTTGAATACAATTAGTGATATGGCACTGGCAGCTCCATTGGCTTTATCTGGTCCTTTTCTAGACCAGTTCAGCCTGTCTTGATGTTGGAAGTGGACAGGGTCCTTTATGCTGTGAGAGCAACAACTTGCTTTGGATCCCTGCCCCTCTTGGCAGATTAAATTTAGCTGGGAGGTGACAGGAGGCCCTATGAGATCATTAATTTGTCTCTCTCTCAGGGAGGCTATAGATAGACCATTGTTGAAAAAGCCTTCCTTAGATTAAAAGGAAGTAGCCAATTACCACTCAGTGTCAAATTTACCATTCCTGGGAAAGTTGATTGAGAGAGCAGTTGCTGAACAGCTTCAGGTCTTTTTGGGTGAGACTTCTGCTTGTGAACCATTCCAGTCCGGCTTCAGGCCTGGTTTTGGGACACAGACAGCCCGTGTAACTCTTGTGGACAACCTCTGGCTGCAGTTGGATTGAGGCGGTTCAGAACTTCTGATCTTGTTGGATCTTTTTGCAGCATTAGATACGGTAGACCACTCATTTTTGGTCCACCGTTTGAGTCTTCTGGGGCAGCCCTTGGTCTGTGGGGTACTCCAGGGACAATGTTGTTTAACATCTCTATGCACCCTCTAACAGAGCTTGTCAGGAGGTCTGGGATTGGATGCCACCAGTATGCTCTTCCCCCATTGGATAAAAACCAGAAGCAGCTCTCTCTTCTCTGACTCAGTGCCTGGATGCCGTTGTTGAATGGTTGAGGTACAGCCAGTTGAAACTTAATCCATCCAAGACTGAAGTCAAGGGGCTGGGTAGAACTGGGCCTGTGGGGGGTGGGGGAATTGCAGCTTCTGGTCCTGGACGGGGTCCAGGTCTTATTAGTGGGCTCTGTGAAGAGTCTGAGGGTCTGACTTGGACGCCTTGCTTAACTTGGACAAGCAGTTGTCCAGAGCTGCAGGACAGGCTTTTTTCTATCTATGACAGGTCTACCAGCTGGCCTCGTATCTGTCCCAGCCAGACCTGGCCACAGTGATTCATGTCACGGTCACCTCCAGAATAGACTATTGCAATTTGTTCTGTGCAGGGCTTCCTTTGAAGATGCTTTGGAGTCTTCAGGTTGTCCAAAATGCAGCTGCCAAGCTTCTGAGCATAACATCCTGGTCAGCAGCTGTATTGGCTGCCTATTGGTTTCTGGGTCAAATTCAAGGTGCTGGTTTTGACCTTTAAAGCCCTATATGGCCTGACTCTAATATGTGAGGGACCGCCTCTCCCTTTACAACTCCTCTCAGCAGCTGCAGTTGTCATCTCATGGCCTACTGGTAGTGCTGGGCCCTCAGGTCACACATCTGGCATCCACCTGGGTGAGGGCTTTTTCAACCACAGCCCCATCCTGGTGGAATGCCCCCTCAGATGAGATCCAGGCCCTGCAGGACCACCCTAGGTTCCACGGGGCCTAGGGATGCCAGAAACCCTGGTGGCGATGGGGATTGCCCAGTTTCAGGTGCTCCTCTACACTGCTGGCCACCTGGCTGGTGGAGGGGGAATTACCCCCCCCCCTGAAAAAAAACAACAGGCAAGAAGCTGGAAATAAACACAATGTGTCTATGTCACCTAGAAGTGACGCAAGCACATTGGAGAGGGGAACACTCTGGTTTGTGGGCAAAACTTTATGGTAGAAGCTAATTCAATCATAGAGGTTTTGCCCACAAACCAGAGTGTTCCCCTCTCCAATGTGCTTGCGTCACTTCTAGGTGACATAGACACATTGTGTTTATTTCCTGTTTCTTCCCTTCCCACTCCCAGTAAATTCACCCCCATCCCCTTCCACCTAGTCCAACGAACCTGGCAACCCTAGCAGGGCCTGTATGGCTGAGCTTTTCCATCAGGCTCTTCCCAATTAAGTGTATCTGGGGGATCTGATGCTGGATCCACCACTATCAGTTGTAAATTATTTGCTTTTTGTATTTTACACTGTTTTATCTATATTTATTATCTCTCTTTTTTGTTATGAACCACTCTGAGCCTCCTTTGTGGGGGAGGAGCAGTATATAAATTGAAATAATAAATAAATATTGTGTGATGTTAAGCCAACTGTTTGACAGGGCATTGGGGAAGGGGGGGATTTGGCACCACACAACATTCTGGTACAAAACTGGTACAAAACATCACATCAGTACAACACTCCAGGATTCACCCAAGAGTATCACTTGCCTCCTGACAGGGTGCCAGCTAGTGCTGTGTGCACTAGCCACAAGTCCTTTAAAAAAATTACCAAAAAAATGACACCTCCAGAATTGTTTGTGAATCTGAAGGTATCGACTCATGGGTTGGGGACCGCTGATCTAAAGAAACTGCTATCTTGCACAGAAGAATTTTTAATCTAAGCTTACACAGAGAGAGCCAAATTATGGGATATTTATTAGATGCCCTTCGCAGAGCTTTAGAGTTCTTCTCTTATTAGAGTTCATATCTTATTAACCAAAATCCATGGATCACCATGGAGAGGGGCAGGGAAAGAACAGTCTAAACATATGGCACAAAGCAACCTAGGGCAGGTGTTCCATTTGGGAATACTGCTTGTCACTGGGAAAGGGTGTCCATGTACGGGCTCTTCCTCAGTGTGTTTGCCCCGTGCAGACCACTCCGTGATTGTAGCAGGGGGCTAGGCCAGTGCGATTCTCGCACTACTTTCTCATATTGAATTGACTTTGTATTGAATTGTTATTGAATTGAATTGACAATGGCTGTTCAGGATTGCATTGCAAAAGACTTTATGGTAGCATAAACTTCCCTGGACTACAACAACCCAGACTATCTGCAAGTTAAACCCCTCTTAATGCACCCATTAGCACCTCAGGACTTTAAGAAGGGAGTCACAAATTTTCCATTTTGCTCAATCAGTGCAGACGTAAATTCAAAGCAGATTTGAACCCATTTAGCAGTTAACACTGTTAACTAATGAATGCTGAGTTATGAAGCCATCTAGGAATCCCCTTCTCATTCTGAGTACCCTAAAAGAGTTACAATTGGGGGAGGGGGTGTTAACACCAGTTTGAAGAATCTGACTCACTTTGCTCAAGCACTACCTTTAGATAAACTTTATTTGCGCATCACCAAGAAGTCACCTGATCCCTCTTTTCATGATTTTTGACCAGCGTTAATGCTATCAAGACAGGAAGAATTCCAAAGCAAGCACAATAGCATACACACCCGCCAAGGCACATTTTATATTTGCAATTACATGCAATTTGTTTTATACCTGAAACTGATTTTAAATAATCTGTTTAAATCTCCTTTATGAAAACATCCTAGTTCCCCAAAACTTCCAGCATGGATTACAATACAAGATCCACTCCATAAACTCTGCACAATGGAGGGAAAGAAACAGCTGTCAGACTTGGGCCTCGTTTGTCATGGGTTGTCAGTCTGCCTTTGGTTATGTATGCTTATCGTCCTGTTTCTTTCTGGCTGGGAGGGGGGAGCATGCGAGAGTGTGTGTGTGGAACTGCTTTGCTGGGAGTAGCACTCGCTTGTAACTGCATCTATGCGGGGCCTCCCTTTCATGGGAAGAATGCGTGCTTGTCCCTGAGTACCAGACACTGCTAGATAATGTAACCCTATGCTTGCAGGTGTTGGAGAAGGGCTAACAGTGCACAGTAGATTTTGGCGGGCTGAATGTATTGGTGTGATTGGACTGGCCATAAGGGGGGCTGTTTGAATTATGTATATTACAAGAACTGGCACCAAGGGAGTCAGTTCTGACACAGATTGTCTATGCTTGAGACCTCTATATCTCTCAATAAACAAATCACTGCCAAGAGAGTGTTGTTGGACCTGACAACAGCTCACTATCCAACCCCATACTCAAGACATGCTTAAAGCTACTAATTTCACTGTAGGCTTACTCCTGCTTATGGTCGTAATGTGGTGAAAACTGACCTCGCAACACACTGCAAATGGAGAATGAGGGGACAGATTTATTTGGTTTCAAAAACAAGTGTAATCACCCATTTGGACATGTGGTTGGTTCTTTTGGAATGTGTGCAAAGGCATGACTCAGGAAAAAACACAACACAAGTTATTTTTTAAATTCAGTTTCTGAAAATATTTACATTTATTTGAGCACTGGGAAGCAGCCTTTTCAGCAAGACTCACAGTGATCCACTAAAATATATTTTGCCAACACAATTAAAACACCCACAAGGAGATGTTCGGCTAGAATCCATCCTGCTTCCCATAGCCAGATCCCTCCAGAACTCCAAAGGTAGAATTTGGGGGCAAGAACCCTCCCTCACTGTTTGCCCTGCCTCAAACAGTGACATCACTGCATTTCAAGATAAACATGCTGACTCTACAAAATAGCTTTTCAGAAAGTCAGAAATTCCCCACATTCCTAAAATGTAGCCCTAGCTTGACTCAGAATTAAGGGACAAAGAACAGGCAATAGAACTGCAGCACTTTCTCCTTTTATACAAATCCCCATCATTTACCTTTACTTTGGTTTCTTGTTACACGCCAGTGTTAATGATGGCTAGGAAAACTTGTGGGGAGGGTACACTCTGAGATTACTTAGTGGAAACGGATGGAGACATTTACAAGCAAGAGGAAAGGGATTGTGGGAAAGAAAGAAGCACAGCATGCTGGGTACAATGCTGAAGCCCTTGACCAATCGTAATGGCCCCACTTAGGCCTGAAGTACAACTGGCAGTCTCAGTACAGCTGCCAAAGGGCCAGCAGGGCACAATCTGGACAGGGACCACAGTGTGGGAAAAAGGAGATGCTTCAACTTTCCCCCATACCATTTTCCTGACCTAATGGGGCAAATGGCATCCTCCTCAAGCCGTTTTGGGTCAGGAAAATAATGTGGGCAGTCATGTGTTAAACAAAATGTGCAAAATAAATGTTCAGGAACGCATTCTTGCAATGGAATTGATCTGTAGCCAACCTATGGAACAGGTCAATCAATTTAAATATCTGGGAATCCACTTTGAAGCATCTCTTACATAGAAAACACACTTGGATCTAGCAAGGAACACAGCCTTGAGAGTAGGGAAGACAATTGTAAAATACTTCTACACATCAGGAGGCCAGTTTGTCCCCTCGGCCTTAAGTGTATTTAATGCTAAGGTTTTTAATCAATTCCTGTATGGTGTAGAAATTTGGATTCAGGCTGCTTCGGAAAAAATGGATTCCATCCCGTATGACTTTTTCTGACGCTTACTGGCTATTCCTAGATGTGTCTTGGGCATAGCACTGAGAGCGGAACTAGGTGAATTATCGATGGAAGCTAGGGCTTGGATTAAAGCATTTCTCTTTAAAGTAAAGGTTTCAAAATCTGTGGGAGCATCTACTTTACTTGGGCTTATCCAGGCAGATACACATTACAGTCAATGGGATCAACTATTGGAAAAGAAAATAAAATGCCTAGGAATAACAAATTATACGATTAAAAATACAGAAACTAAAGACATTAGAAGACAAATTAAAAAATCTGTAAGGAAACTGGATGTTACAAGTACGTCTATTAGGGCACACAGGGTATGTTCGACACTCCATTTGGAAATTTCCCTCCCGATGCAACTGCCGAAATATTTTTATCAACTGACAGTCACAAAACTAAGAAGAGCTTTTACTTTCGCAAGACTGAACATTCTTCCCTCGGCAGTTTTGGAGAGCAGATATAATAAAGTATCATACTCTAATAGAACACGCAGATGCTCATATCATACAATTGAAACCATTGAACATATGATTAGGGAGTGCCCTATATTTGATGAGTTGAAAAAAAAACAGCACCTGCAGTAACATCTATAGCGAACAGCCATAATGGCTGTTTGAATCCCCACCGCGGCCGGAGTGAGCTACCGGCCCCAGTCCCAGCTCCCGCCAACCCAGCGGCTCGAAAGTAATTGCAAGTAGAGAAATGGGTACCTGCCTTAGAGGCGGGGGGGACCCTCCTCCTGGTTCCATGCCAGGGGGGTTGACGGCGACGATGGCAGTAAGAGAAGCTGCGATGGCGAGGAAGAACAATGGCAGCATCTGGTGGACCGTAGGAGCGACGACGACATTGGATCGAGGCGGGACCGGATGACGCAACTGCGGAGCGACGCGGCGCGGCTGGAGCCCGAAGAGATGAGTAGCCAGGAACGCCGCAGTCCAGGAGCAGTGCGCATCAACGGAGGGTCCATCTGCAGCCCGCTGATGGTCGCCGCTCGCCAGAATGCTGAGACTACGCCGGAGCCACTGAGTACGGAGAGAAGCCTGTCGTCCGGGTGCTGCTAGGCAACCCCTCCCTGCACAATTGTCGCCCTAGGTAGGATCTGACTACAATAATGTAGGCCACTTGTAAACCGCTCTGAGACCCAGTAGGGGTCATGAGCGGTATAGAAGTCACATGTAAATAAAAATAAAAATAAATAGATAGAGACAGACAGAATTGATCAGTAGTGGGACAGAACCTTCCAGAAGTGTGTCTTCATATGGGAATGGATACCGCATTGCCCCTCCTTTTGTAATCCCACATTCTGCACTGCTTGCACTATGCTGGCCTGGGCAGATGGTTGTTCATACTGTCATTTAATTTTGTATTCCTAGTCTTATTGCATTGTTCATTTGCTTTGTTCATTGTATATCTTATACGTAGGCTTATGATTTGCCTACTGGGGACAGGACATCTCTCACCCAAGCTCCTGTTGCTCACCAGCACTCTATAGTTTCCAGTGATTCCTAGAGCAGCATAACATCACTTCTGGATCTTCCTGGGAAATAAATGATGTAATACCATCGCCTGACGGCACCTCCCCCATGTCTCTGCGCTCTCCTGGACTCCCACTGATTGCCAGCTACTGTCTGGCAACCTTACTTATAAAAGGTAAAGGTTCCCTTGCTTTCCCTAACTAGGGCTATTTTTCTGAGGGAATGTGCTGGAACAGAGTGCCAGAACCTCTTCGACAAAATTCTTTTTAAAAGGTTTAAAAGTTCTTCAGTTTTTAGTATACAGATTGAAAGAGCCCTGCCCCTAACCCTTTCTGTACTCTGTAATCCACCTTAAGAAAAGCAGGGTATAAACAAGGTAAATGAATACATCATGCCTAATTTGGGCCTTATCAATGTCTCCACCGGCTTTAAGCCAATCAAGTTTTGTGCCAACACAGCAGGATGGTCACATATACCTCACATGTTCACTATGACAATCTATCATTGCCCAAAGCAGGCTCCCTCCATATGGCAGACCACTCTGGTGCCGAAGCTGGGTGGTCCAGCAAAGATGCTAGGATTGTGCGGAAATAAGCCGTACAGTGCTTAGTGACAATGCCCAAGACATTTATTAGCCTTTCAGTGGAAGAGATGTCAAAACTGCTACCTTCCAATGCTCTTGCTATTCTGTTTTAGCAATTATGGACATATGTTGGGATGACTGTGCAATTCCCATGACAACAACAGGGAGAAAACCTTTACCTACTGTTCTCTCTGTTTCTTGCAATCAATTTTACCATTGCAGTCTAAATAGAAGTGTCTCGCGTTTGCTAATAAGATGCCTTGACCTGAGTCTCGCACTTGGGATGGGGTGGCTCACCACCAAGGCAGTTCTGCCAGTTCTGCTGTGCAACTAACCCAGTAGCCCTGATCCAGCAGGGAAGCACTAGGCCCCTCCAACATGGCTGCCAAGCCCCAGTGGGGATGGGGGATGCCCTACCTGCAGGTACCACTGCCCATTGCTGTTCTAAGCGACAGCGGGAGATTTTTTCTTTTTAATGTAGCCTCATGTACTTACAGGAAGTCCTTACTGGAAGCAAGAGAGGTTTGAGCTCTATGTATTTTGTCTGCGATCTTAGCCCTCCCCTCTATTCAAGCATCCTACCAGCGTTTCCTCTCTCTGTTCCATCCCGCTCTCCTGTCATAGAGGAATGAGGAGGATCCTCCCTGGCCAGCTTTTCCCTAGCCCTTAAACCAACCTGCTCTGGACCTGCCCCTCCCCCCCTTCCCTTCAGAGGAGAGTGGCCACAGGATTGGCCAACTCCCCAATCCCGTCAGTGCTCTTCCATCTTTCTTCCTCCCGATTGGGCCAATGCTTCTGTGGATGGCGTCCACTGCCTCTGTTGCGACCTCCCTTTGCTGCCGGAGCTCCTCCGGCTGGCTGACAGGGCAGGAGCCCCAGTCCTCCTGGATACCCTGACTGGCTTCTTCCTGACTCGTCCTGCCGTCTGAAGGTAGGCATCCCATAGCCACCGGCTCCCTCAGCAGCATTTGGGCTCATCCTGAGTAGCCCTCTCCGGTTTGCCTGGGGGCCTCCTCTGTGGCCGCCCCCATCGAGTCGGGGCCCTTGACCTCCGCGGTTAGCAGTGGAAGAGGCAGGAGGGGGCCTGGAGCCTCCCCCTCCTGACAACCAGATACAAAATTTGCCCACAGCTCATCAAATGCCAAGCATCTAGGGGGCCTGGAGCCTCCCCCTCCTGACAGCCAGATACAAAATTTGCCCATAGCTCATCAAATGTACCCATAAGGAGGCTTACTGTTCATTCTTCCTTTAATATCCTCTGGTAAGGACCAGGCCTTTACTGCCGTTGTTCTAAGGCTATGGAATGACCTTTCCCGTAGGGCTCAGAACAGTTTGTGTCTCGCAGCTTTGCAGAGAAGATGTAAATCCTCTCTTTTCCAGAAGGCCTATCATTACAGACTAGGCACTGAGTAGCCCTATGCCACAAATTCTATTGTATACATCTATTACCAGTTTTCTTGTATTGCACTTTTTATTGGGATTTTGGTACAAAGGTTTGTTTGTTTGTTTTAAGTCTAACAAATGGATCCTGCATTTGATAAAAAATAAAGCTCCTGTGATAACATGACCGATTTTATATCAGTCTATTATTTGTTAAGACCTTCCTTATTTGAAGTAAAGACTTCTGTGTTTTTAGACAAATTTAGTTCTATTTATCTAATTACTTTTTCTCTATTAAGAGAATTGGTAGGCCACCTCTCCAGAACCAGCTCACAACTATGTGAACAGAATGCCAAACTAGATGGGCCTTTGGTCTGATCCACCATGGTTCCACTAATGATCGTAATAAAAAATAAGCCAATGAAAATGGATCAGTAAAAACATGTGAAGGCATAAAAGCAGCATAAAAAACCCAGAGCAGCCAAGATTATATTGATAATACATGTTAAAAAGATTAACCCCATGGTTAAAAACACGAATAAAGAGAAATGTTTTGGCCTTGCACCTAGAAGACATTAAGGTAGGTGCAAGGCAAGCCTCAATGGCGAGGGCATTCCAAAAGCGAGATGCCACTACTGAAAATGCCTCGGCTCTAGTAAACAAATGCCTCACTCTGAATAGGGCACATTTGGTGTTTTCTGCTCCTAAATTAAAGAATTATGAGTTTGATTTAGTGGATTTTTATCCAAAGAGTTCAGGGTGGGAGTACATCACCAGCACTTTTTTATCCTCCTAACAATCCTGTGAGGTAGACTAGGCTGAGAGAGAGTAACTGGCCCAACAGCTACCTGGTAAGCTTCATGACAGAGTGAGGATTTGAAACTGAATCTCCCCAATCTTATTCCAACTCTCCATCAGTGTTCCCTCCAAGCTGAGTTAGTGTGAGCTAGCTCACAGTTTTTTAGCCGCCTCCTCACATATTTTTGTCTTAGCCCAGGAAGGATGGCTCCAGAGCAAACTAATTTATGCAGTAGTCAAACTGCTCACTCACAGCTCTAATGTCAGCAGTTCACAAAGTAGAATTTTTACTCACGAGACTCCACAGCTAAGAGGGAGCATTGCTCTCCAGCCACCAAGTGTCACACTGGTGAAGAGAGTGGAAAATCCTCTGTCTGAGATCTCCTGCTCCCTCACAAACCTACAGTTTTAGGAGCCCTTGAATGAAAGGACAATGGAATGACTGAACTGCCAATTATATGTTCAAACTGCAACGCAGCGGTAAACCAGTTTATTAGATAAAACAAGAAAGCACATCCAATATCAATAAAATTTCCAATTTCAATAAAATGTATTCTACCCATCCTTCAAAGGCCCAACAACATGCTAAACGCCTGTGTACATCTGGTACTTAAAAATGCAATGGCCAACAAAGAGAGCATGCACACACAAAATTTGTACCACAAACAGCTCGTTGATCAAATAAGTATCCTTCTTTGGGCTCTTCCAAGTGATGAAATGCCACTTTTTTGTTTCTTTTACTAAAGCCATACTTATTCTAGCAGGGATCCAGTACTGGTGACCTGCCAAATTATGCTCTAAATTGTCCCTTGTATTCGGAATCAAGGGAAAGATTTCTTGCCAACATATTGTCTGGTATCCATCTTTTTTCTGACTCTGATATATTAATCTTTATCTTGTCAGATACAGATTCTTTTGTTTCTAACAGGATGGCACTTTTTGCACTAGCTGCCAGGAAAATAAGAGCAAATGTAGCAACTAGGAAAGTATCAAATGATACAGCTGCTGCTAGCTAATTCGCTAGAAACTATCTGATTTTAAAGTTGACCTAGATAATATGTATTATATAGTTATATTTTACTGATGTATTTTATCGTTTTAGATTGTGAAGGCCTACGGCCATATACAATAAATTTTCTACCTACCTACCTATCTACCTACTAGTACTGAGGCTGCAATGTCCTGCCCCTGTGGAAGACCACAAAAAAGAAAGTTTTTCCTGGCATGTGTCCATCATCATATTTCTGTTTGTGGGCTTGAAAAAAATGAACCAACTTTTGTCAAGCTTCTCTTTTGGGTCCTATTGGAGCCAGTTGTATGCACAGTGCAAAATAATGGAGCCAGAGGGGAACAGACTGCATTAAAGAAAAAGAAAAAAAATTACACTGAGGCAAGGGCTCTGGCTCCCTGGTAGAGCACCTGCTTTAAGTGCTCCAAGCAGGGTCACATTGGCAGCTACCAAATGTCATCTCTGGATTTTCCCTGAAGTTATGTCATAGCGTATGTCCTCAAGCACCTACATCTCCTGCTGCAAAGTTCCTCCGGTCTCCAATCCTGGGAAAGGCCCTCCTCTTCCTGAGGCCCTGGAATGTTGACTGCTGGGCTATACGCATCAATGGGGAAAGAGAATAAGACCGCTTCATAGTAGGATGCTTGGGGCCATTTGCCCCTTTCTTTTCCTAAAGGGCTACCACTACACTCCCATACTGGGTAGGACAGCATGGGGGCACTCAGCCTGTAAATATTTTTTTTTAAAGAATAATAATGAAACATAAAACTGAACACGCCATCAAATTTTGAGTCCAGTGGCATCTTTAAGACCAACAAAGGTTTATTCAAGGTATGAGCTTTCGTGTGCATGCACACTTTTTAAAAGACACTGGAACAGAAGGTAACAGTTCAATATTCTAATATATTATTCTGAAAAAGAAAAAGACTAAAATACAAGGGGTGTATAGCCCTTCTTGCTGAGAATACATATGTGAGGGCTGAATGAGTTTAGCATATGTAATGAGATCAAACTGAACACGGTTCATTAATCAATGGTGGCATTACATTCTGTTGACTGTCACCTCCTGGTTGTCCACTCTTACTGGGTTGCTAGCCTGGCATCTCCTAGAGCCTGTTCCTTTTTAACAGTGGCAGAAAGTGACATCCTTTTGGGCAGGGTTTTTTGCCGTTGTAAGGGGGGAAAGAGGTGCTGGAACTCTCAAGAGGGAAATGCAGTTTTCAATCTGTATACTGAAAACTCATGAACTTTTAAACGTCTCCAAAATAATTTTTGAACAGTATTTTGTTAAGGCCTTTTTATTACAAATTATGCATTTTATATTTATGTTTATCATGAAACAATTTATATTTATTTAAGGAATTTAGATCCCACTTTTGTTACCAATCTGACATCCAAGGTGGCTAACAATTAGGCCAAAGCATTTACAAAAGTCTATCATAAACCAGTTAAAACCCAAACCAAGAAAATACAAAGAGAAATTAAAATATAAGAAGGAAGGTAAGGCCACTGATGGAATGCCAGACTTATGGTTCCCAGCCTTGCATTGACAAATGCCAAGAGATTTTTGGATCGCCCAGTCACTGAGTACACAAGGCTCTGGGTGATTTATAACAGGTTAAAGACAATACAAATTACAGATTAAAATCAACAATCAGTCGATGCGATATAATGTCCAGGGGGTACTCTAGGGATTTCCCCCAATTTCTATGGTCCTTACCATATTGACCAGGGAAATACTCAGAGCAGCATGGAGGATGTGACACATGACATCACTTCCATTTGTGACTTCACTTCTAGGTGATGATCTAGGAATCCCCTCAATCTCTATGGTTTTTACCACAGAGACTGGGGGAAATAGCTAGAGTGTCACCATCCCCCTCTCATAGTATCTCCTCCTACTCAAATTATAGAGAGCAGCAGAGGAAGGTTGCCTGCTGCCACCAGGCAAATGGTGAGCCTAGAAGACAAGGGAGGGAAAAGCCTGGCAGAAGAAAGTGATAAAGGGGACAGGCACTGGCAAGGGAATGCCATAATTTCAGCACCATGAGTGGCACGGTTGCCAGCCTCCAAGTGGGGCCTGAAGATTGGAATTACATCTGATCTCCAGATTACAGAGACCAGTTCCCCAGGAGAAAATCACTGCTTTGGAAGGTAGACTATCATGCTGAGGTCTCTCCCCTTCCCAAACTGCACCCTCCCCAGACACCCTCCAATCTCCAGGAATGTCCTAATCCAGAGCTGGCAACCCTAATGATTGAGAAGGCCCTCTCTCAGGTTGCCAGCCATCTAGCAGCAAAAGGAAAGGCTGGATATACATGTTTCAGTAGTTAAATAAATCAGAAAGTGAGAGAGTTGAGTCATTACTCAAACAAGAAGAAACGAGTGCCCAGAGAGGCCCCAAAAGGTCACAGACAGACCTCAAAAAGGTCACAAATTTCTATCAGTCTGTAAGAGATAAAATTATACATGTGGTTAGCAGTGTTCCCTCTAAGCTGAGTTAGCATGAGTTAGCTCACAGTCTTTTAGCCTCCGGCTCACACTTTTTTGCCTTCGCTCAGGAAGGGACGGCTCCAGAGCAAACTGATTTATGCCGCAGTCAAATCACTCGCTCACGACTTTAACGCCAGGAGCTCACAAAGTAGAATTTTTGTTCACGAGACTCCACAGCTTAGAGGGAGCATTGCTGGTTAGCCATTACTCCAAATCAGGGGGCCACAAGAGGAGGAGGTGGAAGAGAAGAAGAGGTGGTTTTTATAGCCCACTTTTCTCTACCCCAAAGAGTCTCAAAGCCACTTACAATTGCCTTTCTTTCCTCTCCCCACAACAGTCACCTTGTTAGATAGGTGGGACTGAGAGTTCTGAGAGAACTGTGACTGGCCCAAGGTTACACCTCCAGATGAGAGTCTGCTGCTCTTAACCACTACCCCACACTGGCTCATGTTGGATTTTATTCCACTTGATTTCAGCTGAGCTCTGAGCAGTAGCAGGAGACAGAGCTGCTAGAGGGGTGAGTGTTTTCTTTTTTACTTGCTTTCAGCTGAGGGGATTCAGCTGAGGATATTGTGTGGGAGGACTGTGTTTTGGAGTGTGTGAAAGCGATTAGAGTTGCTGCAGAGTCCTGGCTGCTTGAGAGAGGGAGAGGAAGGGGCATTGTTTGACTGTGATTGACTGTAATTCAGTATTTAAGAAAGCACCTTGCCAGAGGCACAAGCCTCTGGCACGAGCTGAAGGGCAAGCTAAAGGGCTCTTTGCCTAGGGGCTCTGTAAGAAGCCCAAGAAGAGCCAGAAAGCCAAAGCCTTAGGCTCTTTGTCTTCCCCATAAGGTAAGTTGACTTCGACAAGAAAAACCACATAAATACAAAGGGTTTTAAAAGGGGGGTTATATTTACTTATTTTTAAAGAATTATGAGGCTAGAATGCCAGCAAGGGGTTGGTAGCTATCCAGTGTTTTGCACGGAGTGTCACATGTATGACTATCTGCCCACTGGACAGAAGTCTTGGGTGTGTGCTCGGTGCAAGGAGCTCCTGGTTCTCAGGGAACGTGTTTGCTCCCTTGAGGCCAAGGTGGCTGACCTGGAGAAGCAGAGACAGTCAGTTAGGCACACAGAAAAGACTCTCGGGGACTTGATAGATATGTCCCACTCTGGATCTGGCAGCCCCGCCGCTGTCAGGGAGCATGA
>NW_015167081.1:605713-612637 GCF_001447785.1 Gekko japonicus
AATATTCTTGTATGGTTTTCTGATCCGGTTGATCTGAAGTATATAGTTTTTGGTAATAGTCGCTAAAAATCTTAACTATGTTGTCAGATGTTACTTGTGTTTTGCCCTCTGCATTTCTCATTGCATGAACTATTGTTGTTACTCTTTTTTGTTCTAGGATTTTAAATATTCTTGTATGGTTTTCTGATCCGGTTGATCTGAAGTATATAGTTTTTGGTAATAGTCTCTAAAAATCTTAACTATGTTGTCAGATGTTACTTGTGTTTTGCCCTCTGCATTTCTCATTGCATGAACTATTGTTGTTACTCTTTTTTGTTCTACCTTACTTTTAAGTATTCTTATTGATTTTGAAGTTCTCGTGACATATTTTTGTTTTAAATACAGTAGATTTTTTTGTAACTTTGATGTTTCTAATAATTCTAATTTTTTCCTTTCTTGTTCTAATTTTTTCAATATTTTTTTCCCTCCAAAATGCATGTGTTTTGTTTCTAGTTCTTTTATGTTTCTCTGGAGGTCATTTACTAATTGTTGTTTTTCTTTTTTATAGTAAGAAGCTATCGAAATTAATTGGCCTCTCAACACGGCTTTGAAAGCATCCCAAACTGTGATCGGACTTACTTCTGCTGTGATATTGTTACTGAAATATTCTTTTATTTTCTCATCTATCTCATTTGTAAATCTGTCAGTTAATAATAAAGATTTGTTTAGCATCCAGTTTGGGCCTTTGTTGTCCCCTTTTTGGTATTGAATTAATCCACTGATCGAAGCATGATCTGAGTGTGTTATGGAGCCTATCTCCGTATCTTGAAAGTGTGGTAGTAGGTTCAAGGAAGCCAGTATATAATCTATCCTAGAATATGTTTCTTGTGCATGTGAATAAAAAGAAAATTCTTTTTCATTAGGGTGCATAATCCTCCAGGTATCTACTAAATTGTTTTGTTGTAAGATAACATCTAGTTCTGTTTTGGCTTTGTTCGTTTTTCTTGTCCCTGCCTTATTGCGTTTATATGTGCGATCCAGTATGGGATTAACAATATAGTTCAGATCCCCTCCAATCAGTAATTCTCCTTGTTTAAAATTCTTTAGTAGGTCTAACACAACATTGGCATCTCTTATGTTGTTATGTTCTTATGTTCTTAATTGAAACCAGGTTCCTCTCTGGCATTACTAACATTTTAAACAAGAGACATCATCTCTTCCTTAAAATGTTAATAGATTGTTAGAATAATCAATTCCTAATGTCTTTAAACCGGAAAAAACACACCCAGATGTTCTCTTCCATCCTGCCTGTGAGACAGAAGAACAGTCCAGAGTAGGTTTGAGATTAAATTATGGAAGCCATTTGAAGATTTATCAAATCAGGAATGCTTGATCTGCTGATTTTAATCTGTATTTTTGTATGTTTTTAACATTGTAAACAGCCCAGATTTAATTTTAGCATAGAAGCTTGTCCAATTGTTAAAGATATAATTTCCTCTATCATTAATAGACTATCGCTTGATTTTAGAGAGAGAAAACCGAAGTAAGGGCAGAAGGACTCTGGAAATGTACATAACAATTCATAATATTTCATAAACATGATGAATTTATACTTTTTCCCTACCCCTTTCTTCCTTCTCTAGCTCACCCTTTTAAAGAGAAAATAATAAAAATTCAATTTAGTAAATAGCTGAGAGCCCTATGTACTCTGGGATCCAGAATGACTGCCATGGAAATAGTGAACATGTAATCCACATGGAAACAGCAAACGCATGATTGAGAAAGGGAGCTTTTGAAAGCAGGGTAAACTTTCTGGATGGTTCCCGCATGCCAGCAGTTCTTTGCATGAAAGCCTTTTTTCATGCTGGAGTCACAGCTATTTCCTTGTTCTTTCCAACCTGGAAGCAGGCCAGGTCCTAGCTGCGAAGTTGTAAATGCCGCCTCCGCCCCCCATGGCTAACTCCGGCAGCGTTCTGACCTCCCTGCAGAATCCCAGCAGTGGCTACATCTCTCTCAGACTGTCCATTCAAGTCTCTTCCACCCCCCCTCCCCAGCTTTCATTCTGTGTCGCGCTATTCTGTAAAGCAGAATCTAAAAATAGACAAGGCAAAAATAAAACCACACATTTTCCAAGTCTGTGTCGTAGACTCTCTGACAGTAATGCCATCAAACTGAAAACCTTAGCAGCGCGGACACATACAAAATGAAGCAGACAGAAACAGCACTCAGTGGCATAAAATGAAAAGGAGGCTCTTCAGACTCAAGGCCAAATAACACGTTACCGTCTAATGCATTTAACAGTGCTCCGAGCTCTCCCACCACCCCCATAAAAAACAGTTTCATGAAGAGGGAATTTAAGGTCAGATTAGAGCAACAGGAGGATATGCGTCTATATACGGTATGTTGTCCTGTTCATGTGTAAATCAAAGTGTTCAACCCCAAACTAAATATGATGAAGAGATGGGCACAAAAATCCTCCTCCCTTCTCCATCACACCTTGCTGAGTCGCTTCAGGTTGCATTCAGATGTAACAAACCTTTATCAATTGTTATGGAAAGAAGACCTGGAAATCCATGAGCTCATTGTGTCCCTCCTCCTCTGGCACTCAACGCAGGGTAGGAAGAATTTTGCATTTCCAACAAACCATTCTTTGCTTTTTCATCCCAACTGGCCAAAGAAACAAAGAAGTATAGTTTGCTGTAAATGTGGATTATCTTCATTCCTCAAGCTCAAAACAAGGGCAAGAGAGAGGGGGATCAATTTCCAAAGCTTTGGTCCAGCAAGAATAAACGATGTCATTTTATGATGTTAAAATAAGCTGGAGGGGTTTATGGGGAGGTAAGAACCATTTGGAAATCCACACACCACAAACCTTCCCCTCCAGTATTCTGCAAAGGTTTTGAGCAAGCTTCTGACATGACATTGTCATGTGTTCATTCCACTGTGTTTTGCTAAACTGCTTTGGTACAGGTCTGGGGAAAAGAGTGAGCAGAGTTTTGCACCCTCCTGCCCACATCCAGCACCATTATACCATCCGCCACACACACACACACTCCTGGGGGGCTTTTTGCTGGCTATTTCCTGATAGTAGACAGATAGCTATAGCAAGATTACACTATAACACTAACAGTAATATAGTGATAGTAATACAGATATTACTTTAAAAAACCTTGCAAACAAAAAACACTCTGGTGGCGAGGGAGGGGGAATGGCAGATGTGAGGAGATACCACAGGAAATACCTCCATGTGGAATCTCTGCTGCTGAGCATGGGAGAAGAATGGCCACTCATCTCCATGTGGAAACTGCCACAGACGCATCCCACTGCCACTTCGTAAGCAAAAGAGAATCCGGCACCTACTCACCCCCTGTTGTTCGAACAATTTTTAAAATGCAGAATCCCCCTTTCCTAGAATTAAATAGCATAAGGCTCTAGATTCCCCCCAAAGTGCCATTTACAGGCAGCAGGCTGTGGAAGATCAGTAGTTCAGCAGTTCGAGATCGGGTGCCGCATGATGGAGTGAGCTCCCATCTCTAGTTCCAGCTCCTGCCAACCTAGCCGTTCGAAAGCAAGAAATTGCAAGTAGATAAATAGGTACCACTTCAGTGGGAAGGTAACAGCGTTCCGTGCGCCTTGGTGTTTAGTCATGCCGGCCACATGACCACGGAAACGTCTTCGGACAGCGCTGGCTCTTCGGCTTTGAAACCGAGATGAGCACTGCAACCCTAGAGTTGGATATGACTGGCTTTCGAGCAAGGGAACCTTTACCTTTTCCTGGGGTAAAGCTTTGCCCGCAAGAGTTTGTCCTTCCCACCTCGGCCACCTTATTATGATTACCCAGGGTCCCTCACTCTTTCTCCCCCTCTGTCAGAGAGCTGAGTTGCCTAGAGAGGTGCTCCCCAGGAATTCCCACCCACCCATCCCTTGTGGGATTCTCCCCTTTCCCAAAAAAACCCCTAGAGGACAGAGATTCACAAATTTTACAAACATTTGTATTTACAGACAGTCCAAAATACTGGGCACAGGCATTATTATTGGCAATGAAAGCAAGGCTGAAAAGAACCAGCAGTAAAGAGGGGGGGTCAAACCAAGGTATCTGGTGCTGGAGAAACACAGAGATCAGGGTGCAGGCGCCCCAGACCCCAAGCTCTGATCCGTTGCCAACTGCCAGTTTTAACAACAGGAAGGTGCTTCTCAGACCAAAGACAAGCCAAGGACACCAGCTTGAAAGAAAACTGGTGACATCTGGGGCCTTACCTCTGTCCATTTCCCATTCACCTCCACAAATAAGACACAGAAGGGGTCGGATTTAGAAGTCACATCTCTATCCAGAAGATTTTGACCGCACACAGACAATTCCACTTTGCAGACGCAGTACTGGGGCCCCACGGGCACAGAAGAAGCTGGGCTTACGGTGTACGCCATCGACTCAGGCAGCAGCAGTTCCTGACAATCTGCAAGAGACAAAAAAGGAGTTAAAAAGGAGAAGGCAACAAATAAGGAAAGAATTTAAGAGGCACCTTCTTCCCAAGAAATGGCACAGCACTTGCCACTGGGTTTGGCACAATGGCCAAAAGCATGAGCAGAGAAGCTCCTGATTCCACTCTCCGTGCCTTTACAAGCTCATTAGGTGGCCTCTGACAAGCCACTTATCTTCAGGCCTCTGCTATGCAATGTGGTGATTACAACATGGGCCTAGCTTACAGGGCTGTCGTAGAGAGTACTGAAATAATGGTTTGCTGTAGGGTTTAGTGCCATAAGAACAAGCACAGGAAGCTTGGTGCTAGTATGCTCACTCTTCCCTGAGACACTAGTTAGTTATTTCAGGATTCTGATAGGGTCCCCAGCTGTGTTCAACCCGTAGACACTTCTGGAATTTTAAGAACAGGTAGTGGGCATGGCACCAAAATGGCTGCCACAGAGGCTAAGTCCACTGACAAAACGTTGGGAGGCTCCAAGCCACATATCCTCCTGCGATGAAGGCAGCCAAATGATTGCTCCATGCAGACACAAAGATGATGCCTCTTGGGCTCTTTCTACAGGAAATTAAGGACTGGATGTTTGTTTTGCAGAAACTGCAATGGAGCGAGCATACTGGTGGGTGCCACGGTGCTTACGGGGACCACACTGGGGGTTCTACATGATAAATTACAGCTTCCCCCATTCTAAGATTGTCAGGTACCAATGGCACGCCAGCAGGGGGTGGGAGGGCCTTTCCAGGAGTGGGGAGGAGTGCCACAATGTGCCTATGCCACCCGGAAGTGACATAAGCACATCATGGGCAACACTCTGGTTATTGGGCAAAATTCTATAGCAAAATTGGCCTCAAACTATAGAGTTTTGCCCAAAAACCTGAGCACCCCCACCATGTACATCACTTCCGGGTGATGTAGGCACATCACACAATGTTGCTGTTGGGGGGGGTTTCCTCCCGCCAGCCAACGGCAGGCAGATGCACACAAAACCGGACAATCCTCTCCCCCAACTGGGGAATGGCAACCCTACCCAGCTCGTTCTCAAAAAGAGGTCACCTTTACATCTGGACCTGGCCAGGGCAAAGGATGCATTTTCAAAACTTTAAACATAACTGCTAAGCAAGTTTTCCTGCATTACACAGTACCAAGGGTTTTCGCCATTAAATTTGCTTTCAATAGGTGAGGCCGCCAGTCTTGGCTTTGTATGATATGGCTGTTTGCAAGTATGTGAGTGGAAAGAACAGGTTTGGTTTTTTGAATTTTTTTTAAAGTCCATACACCTAAGAAAGAACTACACACACAAAAAAGCCCTAAGTGTTCTCATTGCTCTTCCAAGGAGTGGCTTTCCGCCTTCTTGTTTTGAGACTGCAATCACAACCGGAAGCAAGGCAAGAAAAAACAGGTGCCTTTGCCTGCCACAGCCAAGTGGGCTGCATAGATCGCTCAGCCATCTGGACTGGCAGAAGAGACCAGGGGCGGTAACCACCCACTCTCGCAGACCATCCTCCCAGATCTGTTTTACAGCTTCATCTTTGCAACAGAAGGACAGCTGGAAGAACCTTTACACTATAGTTCACAGGGCTGTCGCTGCCTCGAGCTTAAAACTTTAAGCATCATCTTTCCCCAGTTCAGTGAACCATGTGTCCTTCCATATGGCTGAGCATTAAAACCTGATTTACAGATTCTTTCTATTTGCAAAAGGCATGAATGGCCGAGAGCACACATACTCCCCGACACTCTCTGTCTCTCTCTCTCTCACACACACACAGCTGTTGACAGCTGTGGTCTTCATTCACTTAAGGGTCAGTGATTTATTCAAGCTTCCCTCCAACCATCCAATCCCTCCCAGTTATAATTTAAATCTTTTTGCCAACTGAGAGTTGTCACTCCCATGGTTCATCTGGGAGGAAAGGTTTGAGACACAGAAGAACAGAAATGATAGAAGGATTTGGTTTGCGAGAAAACAGCTTGCCCAAAAGACACAACCCAGAAATACACAAATATGGCAGCTGGCCAAAGTGAGCCTCTGCCAAGTCGTGTGCAGTCTGTACGTGCTCACTGACCCACATGTCTGTACATCCTTCCCCCATCCCTTCACAAGCCCTTTCCCCACTGGTACTCACAGATGCCTGTATCAGCTACATGTTTGTTCCCAGCATACGTCTGGAAGCATGGATGGCACAGTGCTTGCCAGTAAGCAGGTGGGGAAAAGGTGTGTGTGTGGGCAGCAGGGGAGGCATGTGGACAGTTGCAGTGGTCCCTGCCAGAACCTCTGGCAGCTGCACCCCCCCTGGGTATGTTGACACCAGCCCTGAACGCTCCCTTTGTCAGATACCAAAGGAGCTTTGATTCTTGAAAGTCTTGTTGGCCTTTGAGATACTACTGTACTCAAATCCAGCTCTTCTGCTGCCAACCAAGACGACTGCCCACTCAAACTATCTTCAAGTAAACCAGAAGAGCCCCTAATGTC
>NW_015167081.1:612704-621236 GCF_001447785.1 Gekko japonicus
ACCTCGAAGAAGAGGCCACCCAGCAGGCACATAACCCAAAAGAGTTACTTTACTTTATTCAAGCAAGATTCAGATGGGGTAGCCATGTTGGTCTGAAGCAGCAGAACAAAGTTTGAGTCCAGTGGCACCCTGAAGACCAACAAAGTTTTATTCAAAGTATAAGCTTTTGTGTGCAGGCACACTTCATCAGATACACTGAAGCAGAACTTCCTCAACCATTACATATAGGTGGAGGGGGGGGCGGTTAGTTTCCGGGAAGGGTTAGTCAGAGTCAAGATGCATAAGTAACTGGGCGATAAGTAACTAAGACTGGATTAAAGCAGTTGGTAAAACCTGTGGATGGCAGCAAATACAAGAGTTAACAGATATGAGAACTAAGTTTGACCCCAATGGTACCTCCCAAACCAATAAAGTTCAATTCTGGGTAAAAGCCAGAACTGAGAAACTTAGCACATGTAGATGCATACTCCTTTAGATCCATTGAAACAGATTTCCTCAAGTGTTACATTGGGAGGGGGGGTTTAGTTGCCAGGAAGGACTAATTAGAGTCAAGATGCGTAAGTACAGCTAAGATTGAAATAATCCGGTTGGTAATGTCTGTGAGTAGCAGCAAATTAGCATACAGATAATAAAGGACCTAACAACAGATGTGAGAACTAAGTTTGAGTCCACTGGCACCATTATAACCAACAAAGTTTAATTTGGGGTATAAATGAGAACTCTGTGATTTAGCATGTGTAGTGAGAGAAGAACCCGATACCTCTGTTAAACCTGGGGGTTCCATTGTCCTGAGTGTTGTGATAACTTGTAATTCAGCAATCTCCCATTCCAATCTGGTTATGAAACTCCTTTGCAGTAAAACAGCTAATTTGAGGTCCCCGCTGTGTACCCTGGGAGGTTGAAATGTTCTCCTACAGGTTTCTCAGTTTTTTTATTCTTGACGTCAGATTTATGTCTATTTATCCTTTGCTGTAGGATTTGCCCTGTGTAACGGAAGGGCATTGTTGGCACTTAATGGCATTTACAGTGTTAGAAGAGAAGCAAGTGAATGAACCTAAGATGGTATAGTTGATGTGGGTAGGTCCAGTGATTGTGTTGTCTGGGAGTACGTGGCAGAAAATTTGGCATTTGGGTTCATTGCAAGCTCTGGTACCAGTGTCCATGTTCAAATGAGATGTTGTATTATTGTGGGTGAGGAGTAGTTTGAAATGTGTGGGGGGGGGCTGCCTGTAAGCAAGAAAAGGTCTACACCCTCAGTACTTGTGAAAGAAAGCTGTCATTATCCAGTAGAGATTTCAAGTTGCTGACGATGCGTTGAACCATTTTGAATTGAGAGCTATATGTGACCACTAGTGGTGTCCTATTATTCAAGCAGAATCTCTGACCAGTTTGGAGGGTGGGGGATCCACACTTGCAACCATTCATCAATATATGGACTTGCGTGGTAAGGTAGGCAAAAGAAAATGGATGCCCATCAGTGGTGTGGGCCCCAACGCCCATACCCAAACTTCAGTTTGAGCCTTGGAATCCATCCTCCAAGTTTTCCCCATGCTTTTGGTTTTGTTTGTAAAGGGGGGATGAGCCAGGATGAGTAAAACTAGTTATATAGAGATAGATGACACAAGGGGAAAAAACGATTATGTCATTCACCACAGGATTATCAATCAAACCTCCAATTTAGGAGAAACCTTCAGGGCTGTGTTTCTACAGGCCCATTAAAGCAGCAGCAAGAAGGCATGTCTTCCTGATTCCTAGATCAGCCTTGCAAACAATTTTAGAAAAACAGATCCACCCACGTGTATTTAAACTAGTCCATTTGCCTACAATCAGACATTTTATGCCTGTTTATGCCTGCAATAATCACCTTTAACTGATAGCCTAATATGATTTTAGTGCACTATAGGCAAATAGGCAAAAAATCACCTGCAGTGTAGTTCTACATGCTCCACTTTGCACCCATGGATTGCATAGGATGTTAAAACTACAAAAGGTTGCATTGTTTGAAATCTGCAACATAGTGGGTTGAATCTCATGGATCTGTTCCACTTATGGTGGTGCTTTGCCCTAACACAAGAGCCCCTTGCATTGGGAAAGCCCCACCATTAGTAAAATGGATGCACAGGATTCAATCTATGGTACTTACTCAAACCCTGACCATCAGAAAGGAGGAAGAGGAGGAGGAGAATTGGTTTTATACCCTGCCCTTCACTCAGAGTCTCAGGAGCAGCTTACAATCACCTTCCCTCCCTCTCCCCACAACAGACACCCTGTGAGGTAGGTGGAGCTGAGAGAGTTCTGAGAAAACTGTGACTGATCCAAGGTCACCTAGCTGGCTGTATGTGCAGGAGTGGGGAATCAAACCCAGTTCTCCACATTAGAATCCACCGCTCTTAACCACTACACCAAACTGCATTCATTTAATTCTTCAAAGGGACACATCAACACTACATTACCCCATGCTCTGCTTCTAGTACATACACAAATTCCACATTCAATGTTCCTACTCCCCAGCATTAAAGTTCCCACAAGATTAAAGGAACAACAAAGGAACAAGGCTGTGTGTAACGCTATAATGATACTGCAAGCATTTAACAAGACACAAAATTTTAATAGAGTTATCCAAGTTCAACCTTTAAAGTACAGAATACAAAAAGTGAAGGTCCAATAGTAATCTTAGGCCCGGTCACACAGGCCGGATAACGCAGGGGGGAGGCGTGGCTATTTGCGGCGGTGCAATTTAACACGGCATAACGCGATCCCACGCATCAGCGGCATGCCACGGTACCTTCCCTCCGCGTCAACGAGGGGCCGGAGGGAAAAGCGGCACACTGGCACGATCACACCAATGCATTCCGGAGGCAGCCCGTGGCAAACCGGTTGCTACTACCTTCGACCAGGTATTTTTTAACTCCGCATTTTCAGCAGTATGCCATGGGTTGGCCACGGGTGCACTCCACTTGCCAGATGTTGCGGTGTGATCGCACCCGGAAAATCCGCCATTCACTCGTCGCTCTCCCACAGCAAATCCTCCATGTGAACGGGGCCTTATTCTAACAAAGTTTCCGGGTAATGCATTTGTTTCCAAGGTCTTCATCAGAGAAGGACCAATTATAACTGCACAACTGTTTTCTTTTCTAAAGTCTGTCAAGACTAGTCAAGCAAGATTTGGAAAATCAATACTCCATATTCTTCATAAAGCATGTAGGTATCTGAGGCATCTCAGAGTAAATGTCAGGTAAGCTACAATGAAACATTATCAGCATACCTTGAGCCAGGGCAGCTGTTGGGGCCCAAGACTTCTGGCAGGGCCCATGGCTACTGCCCTCCCCCACCTACATTCCTCCCTTGCCATGAACCCTTCCCACCCCCCACTCACGAGCACTCTGCCAGAGCCACCTGAACTCCTGCGTGAACATGCTGCCCAGCACTTCCAGAGAAGGATGTGCAGGTGGTGGTGCGCACTGGCAGCAGCCCTTCTGGCAGCTATGGAGGCAGCCCTCCCAGCGTGCTGTCAGGGAAAGTGCTGTGGTGCTGCAGGGGACTGTGAGCGAGAGGGGTGGGGTGGGAGGGCTTGCAAGCAGCGGGAGGATCACAGATCTGGAGGGCGGGTCGTGAAGTCTTAGGCCTTCCAGGCTAGGCCAACACTGTACTGCCAGTCTTTGGTCCCCATGCTCTCCAGTGCGCATCAGGAACTGTGGAAAATGCACTTTAGTCTGCATCCACCAAGAATGGTTCAGAGACAAGAGTTGTCACAATGCAGCACTGAAGTAGTGTCTGCATAGGATCGCCCCAGAGCACTATTTCTCCTCTTCCAGGACACTCCACAGTTCAATACATTGCCAGAGTCCTGCGACAGCATTACGGCACATCGAGTGCACATTCTGAAGAATGAAGAGCTATGCAACATGTGCAATTCCTCCCCCTCCCCACTAGTCATTAGTCTCAGTGGTGGGGCCTCAAGGCCATCCTCCTTTACCCTCCCCCCACAATTTTAGGGTACCCAGGCTATGTCCTCTCCCCAGCCAAATTCCTTTACACTGTGCTTAAGGAGAGGGAGAAATAAAGCTACAAACCACAGCCACGGAGGATATGCCCTTCTTTTATAAAGGCAGTGTGTTTTTTCACTGGCAGCCTGGCAGATCTGCCAGGCTGCACCTGGCTTTAATAACAGACTTCCAGCTGGCCAGCTCTCCTCTTTCTTAGTCATGCATGTGGCACTATTCACCAAGCAACCCCACATTCTGATACTATCGGCTTTTGTGCTGTATTTTCTTTGCGGCACAGAAGCCCATGCCACCAGAACCATGTGCCCAGCAGGGCTTCAAGAAATGGTTGGTCCCCCTCACCACATGGGAAAACAGAGGTTTCCAGAAAGCAACTTGCTGTGCTGAATGAACACACACACTCCCAGGCTGGATTTAGACAATTTTGCATCTGAAGAAAAAAAGTGAAAATCACACATACAATGAGGTAACAAACCAGGTCTGGAAAAGATCACAGGAAAGCAGGGGGAAACACAGAAAGCAGATGAATAGAGGGTAATGTCATGAGGATCATGCTTCTAAAAACTGGCTGGCTGGAAGGAAGGAAGCCAAGGCAGAGCAAGACGTCTGTGTAGAAAGAGATACATGCCCAGTCCAACTCTACTCTGAATTTCTTTCAAGTATCTTTGAACCCTGACTTAGATGACCCTGCTAGCCCAATCTTGTCAAATCTGGGGAGCTAAGCAGGGTCAGCCCTGGTTAAAACTTAGATGGGAGACCAACAAGGAAGTCCAGGGTTGCTATGCAGAGGCAGGCAATGGCCAAGCACCTCTATCTGTCTCTTGCTTTGAAAACCCTATGGACTCACCATAGGTCAGCTGTGGAGGTGTCTTTCGGTTTTGTGTCACCTCTTGGTTTTTTGCCGCCACCATCTTTGAACATCAATGAAGCTGACTTCAGAGGTATCACAAAAACCAAAGGATACCTCCAAATTCACTCCTGCTCTTAAAATCAAGACAATTACAACTTAAAGGTCCCAATTTAGCTTCTGTGGTGTGCAAGCAGTACGGACATTGTCCAGTTTGACATTTGGTACTGAAGCTGAAGCTCAAATACTTTGGCCGCCAAATGAGAAAGAAGCACTCACTGGAGAAGACCCTGATGCTGGGAAAGACTGAAGGTCAAAGAAGAAGAGGATGGCAAAGGATGAAATGGTTAGACAGTGTTATCAATGCAATGAACATGAAATTAAGCAAATTCTAGAGCACGACTGAAGACAGGAGGGCCTGGCGTGATGTGGTCCATGGGGTCGCGAACAGTCGGACTCGAGTGTGCGACTGAACAACAACAACAACAACTTGCTACATTATCGCTTCTTCCTCTGCAACTGGGGCCCACCACACTGAACAGGAGGTAGCTATACATAAATACTTAAGAACTGGCTGCCTTTTGAACATAATGCTATAGAACACTCACTGGAAGCCACAGGTGAGAGCAATGCAAATGTGAATAAAAAGTTTAAAAACCACAAGAAAGAGTACAGCCGTGAGGAGCCTGAGTTGCAAGCCAGCTCTAAATGTTGGCCGGTATGACACCTGTACACAGTGCAGAAGTTAAAGTGGCAGGCCTCAGCTTACAACTTCCACACTGTTTGGCGCACAAGTGAATCCAGAAGTATGATACAAAGATTTGGCCTTAACTTAGTAAAAACCAGGAAGCAAAAATGAACAGAAATGCACAGTTACTCTTTTGCTAATCTGAAAGAGAAACAATCAGAAAAGCAAGTTCAAGAACCAGCTTTGTACATTATCAGGTCCTAAATCCAATCCTAAGCAATACCTGTTAAAGGATCCCAGGAAGCAGGCCTTAGAAAAGACCCTGACTAAGCCCCTGGCCGGCCACCACCTGGCGGGAGCAGGCCGTCCTAGGTCAGACGGCTGGTGTAAGGAAGTTTAATTATGTCAGGAACTTAAATCAATCAGTTCTTTAAATATTGTCCCCATCCCCCCAAATGCCATGAAAATAGCCGGTGCTTTAACTAGGCTGTTCTGAGGAGCTGCCATTGAAATGCCTAAATCAGCACCTTGATTGCAGTAGCAACCAAATTTTTAAAAATCCACACATTAGCATGAGTAACAGAAAGCATCGATATGGTCTCCTTTGTGGAAAAAGACAGGCTTGTAGACTTAACTGCAGATTAGAAAGAAGCCCTCAAAGGCTTCTCCTGGATTGATGATAGGAGCTTCAATCTCTCCGCTGAAACAAAGCAAGGGGGACGGGAAGCTCCACCCAGACACCAGAATTAAAACTCTTCAAGGCATCGCAAGATTTTCGCTGCAACACACTGACACAGCTGTTCCTCTGGAACCAAAGCTTCCCAAGAGGACTCACCTTCAATCTCAATGGACTTTTGCAAGTTAAAGATAGAGCACATCCTGTCTCCTTGGTGGCCGTCGAAGAGACTTTAGACCAGTTAACAGCCACTGAGTTGGCAGGCAGGCAGTTACACAGATCAGACCTGGCGAAGTGTGCCTTTGAAGAAAGAGCTTTGTATGAGTTAGGGAAGAAAGATGGGAGGGGGCAGGGAGAACGGGGCCTCTCAGGACGGTTTTCAATATGTAATTAAGGAAAAGTAAACCTTGCTCAATGGAAACGCTGAGTTACAGCATTCAAGTGGATAATCACCGTTTGTGGCCAGGCAACACAGAGTTTTCAACGGTACTAATAACACACCGCATGCCTGAATGTGGATTTGGGTGTCGCTAAAGGTCCAGGAATCGTATGTCTGACTGGCTAGTGCAGCAATACTGAAAGCTATTCAGCTGTCTGCTCATTACTACGCGACTGAGGGCCACGTTACACAATCAACCCAATCGATGATACAATTCTTCTTGGATTGTCCCACTCTGGGCTTCGAGAGAGGAGGCTGAAGTCCCAAGACAGCCACAGTGGGGGAGGGGGCAGCTGATTCAGCTGACTCAATAAGGTGCGATGGGGGACAACAGCAGCTCAGACGGCTGTGCTGCAGGCCCAGTCAGGATCAGGCCCTTGCAGCATTGAAGAAGAAGGGGAGATTGGGTTTATACCCCGCCCTTCACTACCCATAGGAGTCTCAGAGTGGCTTACAATTTATTTTCCCTTCCCCTCCCCACAACAGACACCCTGTGAGGTAGGTGGGGGCTGGGAGAGCTCTTTCGAGAACAGCTCCGAGAGAACTGTGACTGACCCAAGATCACCCAGCTGGCTGCATGTGGAGGAGTGGGGAATCAAACCCGGTTCTTCCAGATTAGAGTCTGCAGTCCTAACCACTACACCAAACTGGCTAGGACACACCCAAAATTCTCCTCTGGACTGTACTTGACAGAAGATGATCAGTTGACGAGAGACAAGCAGACTTTCATGGAGGTTAGCGAAGTCCAGGGGGTGCAGATCCATACAGATCAATTAATCAAATGGATGGGATACTCTGATAGCCCCACAAAAGAACCAGCATAGTACATAGTACAGCCCAGAGAGCCAGTTTGGTGTAGTGGTTAAGTGTGCGGACTCTAACCTGGGAGAACCGGGTTTGATTCCCCCACTCCTCCACTTGCACCTGCTGATGTGACCTTGGGTCAGTCACAGGCTCTGGCACAGCTGTCCTTGAAAAACAGCAGTTTGTGTCAGAGTTCTCTCAGCCCCACCCACCTCACAGGGTGTCTGTTGTGGGGAGGGGAAGGGAAAGGAGTTTGTAAGCCGCTCTGAGACTCCAAGTGAAGGGCGGGGTATAAAGCCAATCTCTTCTTCTTCTTCTTACATGATTTTTAAAAAGAGAATAGGCTGTCTAAGCCATGAAAACGTAAGGCCTTCAAAAGTCCCTCGGCATACCATGGAAACGAGTGCTGAAGATGTTTCCATAGATTGTTTCACTCGTTCAAAATATCAGAATGGTACTAGGCAGTCTCTATAGCAATAAGCCACAGCAAGTAACAACTTCTGTGCAACTGATGCTACCCAACCAAATCAGATACCCTGCTGCCAATACCTAGGTCTGCATTTTAAGGCCTCATTCACATAGGGATGAATGGGAGTTGTTCACCAGGTAAAAGGAATGCCCAGACAGAGAGGGATATGGACACACACATTCCAGTAAAGTCACCGGTCTGAGAACTCAGCTGGCCATGCCTTTATGACCCATGATTAAGAGAGCTGCTGTGACTAATGCCACAAAGCAGCCAACCTGCCTCTTTTTGTAACGAATAACCAGTGTGCTTAAGCAAGAAATGAGGCATTATCACCAGGGGTCATTTCCTGCGGGAGCGCACAGGAGCGGAGCTCCGGCAGTAAGGAGTCCAGGGGGCGGGCACATGCAACAAGCCCCACACCCTGCTCCCAGCAGCCCTCAGTCAGAGCAAAAAGCAGCCAAGTAAGTTGCAGAGGGCCCCCCGGGCCCCCGGTCCAAAACAGTCCAGTGGCACCTTTAAGACCAAGTTTTATTCAGGTACAAGCTCTCCCTCCTCTGCGAGGACAGATCTGCATGCCCCCCCAATAGCTAGCAATCCAAAACAGT
>NW_015167081.1:621351-633989 GCF_001447785.1 Gekko japonicus
GCCTTTAGGTACAAGCTCTCCCTCCTCTGCGAGGACAGATCTGCACGTTCCCCCCCCCCAATAGCTAGCAATCCAAAACAGCCCAGTGGAGCCTGAGTGGTGGGTGTTACCTTCTGACACACTTCCGGTGATGTCAGGTGGTGTGGCATATGCAAATAAGTTATGCTAATTGTATTGTATTCAATAGCTGCCATTGAATGCATAACTGTATGTGAACAACATAATTGAAATGCTATGTTAAGCTTCGTCCTGGGCTAGGATCCAAATACATCCAATCACATTGCTAGCCCAGGAAGAACCTAACCAATCACTTCTCAGCAAGCTCCCTGAGCGGGAACGTCCGTGATTGGTCCTTATGTATGCAACCTTATTGGTTGGTAAATGTACAGTAGGCATGGCTACATTAGCCGGGAGAGTTTAAAAGCAGGACAGCTGCAATGTAAAAGCTGTTCTGGCTATCAGATGTTGATCCATGTTGGAGTTGTGTTCGAGTCGTGGAATAAAGCTGAATCTTTGCTGAATCACTCTCCGACTACTTTGTTAAGCGAGCGACTTAACACTAATCAGTTATGCTAATGAGCTCCTGCACCTCTTTTTCTACGAAATGACCCCTGATCATCACCTTGCCCGAATCTCGGCCCCATAAAACAGCAGCCAAGTGCAGCAGGAAGGAAATAGTCAGTGCCAGAACAGAACAGTGCTCCTTTACCAGCATTCTGTTTCTCAGCACCAGACAGCTAGACGCTTCTTCCCGCACCAGCACAGAGATATTTCAACTTGCAGAAATATCACTGTTTTCATGGCGCTGATTCCCGCTAATTTAAGTAACTCACAGATCCCACCTGCACTGGGAAGACACGATCTCCAGATTTGCAAGTTTCACTTTGAAGTTTACTTGAATTGTGGCGAACTGGGGCCATACTAAACGTGACAGAGACAGCCGTCTCCATGTGCCCCATCCATGCATGTAAATTCATGGCTACAAAGATGTTGGTGGTGACCCTCCACCTTCCCATGTTCACTTTTCCAGGCAAAAAGCACAGACTGCCCAGGTTGGCTCTCAGGGGCACCTGTACATGTCCCCTTTTGCCTGGCAAGTGCCTGGCAATCAGCAAGCAGATGGCACTCATGACCAGAGCAGAAGGCAGCTGCACCCTCCTCCCGCTAGTTCAGTAGACCAGATTTAGTACTGGACCTTCGCTGAAGTTCAAGGAGAGGGTGCTGAGACACTTGCTTTGCCCACTGTTTCTGGTGCCACACGGAGACTTGTAAATGTCCTCAAGCTCCAGCTTTTCCCCAGGCTGTTCTAGAAGGGATGAGAAAGGTCAGAACTCTCCCAGGACTTGTAGACAGTAACTTGTATTCTAGGAGATCTGATAGCACAGCAGAGAACATGGGGCAGGACTTCCCTACCCACCCACGCAGCCGACACAGCTCTTCCTCATTTTGTTTCCAAAAACAGCACAGGAGGGGGGAACGGGGAGTTCTGATGTGGGATGGGGGGAATCTCATCTTTGTTGGAAGTGCTGGAATACAAAGCCAATGGTCAGAGCTTCACATACAGAAGAATGAAACTCTTGTGGCTTAGGGTACTAGAATGAACTGCAAGGAAAGGAAGTCATTTTGAAACCTGCCCCCACAATATCCCAAAACTATACACAACTCCAAGTCCTGGTAAGTAAAAAATTAGTGGACAGTCGCAACTATGCTGGTCTTTCTACTTGCATACTGAAGCTGCAAGCCTCCCCATTGAAGCTCCTGTGTAAAAGTGAAACAGGGGCCTGGTTCGGATTGGAGCCATGGAATGGGGAAAGAGGGGCTCCTGCATCTAGCCCAATGCGAGTGAGATAGGAAGAGCTGAATTTGATGAAGAGCACAAACTGTGTCTCACAGAGAAACTAATGGATTATAGCGGTATTTTTAACCACATATCTACTCAAGTAGGACTTGGGGGAGGGTATTATATTATACAGAAGCCTGTAATAATTCACAGCAGGATTATGGTTGGAATACCTTCTCTGAGTTAATTTCTCTCTCTCTCTCTCTGCCATCATTCATGTGCTCAGGCTTAAGCTGCATGTAACTACCATTCCCCAACTGTTAAATGATGACAGCTTTAGGAAGCTGTAAGTGGGAACAGAACACAGTATAAGGCTGCATAAAAACTGTGTGCTTTTAATCCTTCCTTGGGGTCTTTTGTTATTTAGCCCACTTTGGATGGTGATGGGAAGCAAATGCCCAACCCCATCCCGCCCCACCTGGGTTTTCCCTGCCTTTCCCATGATCCTTCCGCAAACATGCTTTGCTTCAATGTTTGGGGAATGAGAATAAAACTGAGCAGATTGCCATGTGGGCAAGAAAGTCCAGTTTTTCCTGGGACCATCCACAATGGCCATTTTTCCTTCCCCAGTCCTTAGGTGGCCAGGCCTCCACTTGGCAATTCTGGAGCTTTTGGAGATGTGGTAATGGGGGGGAAGAGTGTCACAAACCACAACAAGAGCACTTCTATGTAAAGACCTAGAAGTGCTGTTACTATAGGGTTGCCAGGGTTGTCTGTGTTGCCAAGTAATTTCGAGGGGAAACCTGGAAGTGATGCAGGTAAGCTAAGGAATTGCCCTGACCTGGATAGACCAGGCTAGCCTAATCTCATCAGATCTCGAAAGCTAACTAGGGTCAGCCCTGGTCAGTATTTGGATGGGAGACTTCCAAGGAAGTCTAGGTTTGTAGCACAGAGGCAGGCAATGGCAAACCATCTCTGAATGCCTCTCGCTTTTAAAACCCTACGGGGTCACCATCAGTTGGCAGCAACTTGATGCCACTTTCTACCACCACATCATCCTATGGGACTTCCCTGGAAGCAGGCCCATAGCTATGGTGGGGATTTGGGGAGGCTCTGCCCTGTTTCTTAAAGGCACAGCCCCACAAGAATTTCTCCTGTAAATATTTTTTTCAATCATTTTAAACCATTTTTTTAAAGGTGTGCGCTCTTTTAAGCAGAGGGGAGTTCTATAGTTGACTAATTCCTGCACTGAGGAAGGGGGTTGGAGTAGGTGACCTCTAGGATCCCTTCTAACTCTGAGTCAAGAAACTGGTCTCCTTTGAGAGAGTTTTTCTGCCTAAGTGTTAGCTTTCTTGACTATAGAAGTCATCACCCCCACCTGCCTGCTTGTTATCAGAATTGTTGCTTAGGCTGGCAGAAGTGATTAATTTGCAGCAGCTGAGAACTGTCATCTAAAGTGGTTAATAGCTTGCAATTTAGAGATCTATCCTGGTAACAGCTTTCTATTGGCTAAATGGTTAAGAACACCTATGTAGAACAGACAGCTTGAGAAAACTCTAGAGAGCGAGAGCCTGCCTGCCTGCCTGCCTGGAAGCTCTCTTCAACTTCTACACTGCTGCTATGCTTCCAGAGACTCTGCTCATCAGAAACACCAGTTGAGAGCCCAGAGCTACACACCTGATGGGAAAAGTACTGAGTACAATAGCCAACTAGTTTTTTGTTTTGGTTTGCATTTCTTGCTGAACTGTATACATTCTTTCCCCTATCTATGTGTGGTTTATTCTTTGCTTTTGTAAATAAAGTTTTATATATGTTGTCAAAGGCTTTCACGGCCAGAGTTCATTAGTTGTTATAGATTTTCCAGGCTGTATAGCCGTGGTCTTGGCATTGTAGTACCTGATGTTTTGCCGGCAGCTGTGACTGGCATCCTCAGAGGTATAATATAGAAAGATGGAGTACTCTCTGTGTCAAAATGAGAAGAAAAATGGTACACAGGTAATTTATATCTACTGAGGAACATGGAGTAGGGCTGAGTCATTATCTTGAAGGAGTTCCCCAGGCTGTGACATGCTTATGGAGGAGTGAAATTTCTTGAGGAGGTTCTTTTGCATATGGATTGGCTGTTGAAATTCTAATCTTATCTGTAGTGCTATTGTAAGATGTAGAGCATTTTGGGTTTTTCATGCTCTACTTATTTTTAAACTCTCTTCTTTCCTGTTGAAATTGTGTTTATGTTTATGAATTTCAATGGCTTCCCTGTGTAATCTTGGATGGTAATTGGATGTGTTATCCAGCCTTTCAGTGTCTTGGAATAAGATACTATGTCCTGTTTGAGTTAGGCTATATTCAGCCACTGCTGATTTCAGGTTGGCCAAACCCAGATAAGTATTTCCAGTGCCAGGCCTACAATCTACCAGAAAATTTATCCCCCCCCCCCTCAGCCTGCTATTATCACATTCTGGGGCTAAGATTTGCAGAAACCTCTATGCTTTGCTTTTAAAAGGCTTGATTCCACAGTAGTTGAGTCATAATCCTCAGAATTCTGGCTTTTCTTTCTGTACGGAGAACTTCAGCACAGAAAGCCAAAGAACAGCTACCACAGAGACTGGGGCAAGGAAAATGAGGGAGGAACCACTCCTTGGACGCCCCATTGCTGCTGTGCTGCATTGGCACCCATAGAAACAAGCGGGCTTCAAGAAGAAAGCACTGCTCTGAGGGAAAGGCCTATAAATGCCCCCAACAACCACTGTTTCTCCTGCCCTATATATTTCCCTTCTACAGCTAAAGAACCAGGTTATGGAGGGTAATTCTGAAGGGCATTTGGGAAGCCTATTCCAGCTCTTAGACTGCCCCAGGCTGTTTTGGACTTTTTTCTTTGTGTGTGTGTGAGAGAGAGAGAGAGCCCGTGCCTGGAAATCATGGCGACCTCTGGCAATTCCTACTGAGGCATGGAGGCCGTTCAGAGAAGTGGCTTGATAACCTGCCTCTGGCTTCCTGACCCTGGTATTCCTTGGAGGAGTACTTGCCAGGGTCAGCCGTGCTTAGCTACCGAGATCTGATGGGATCGGGCTTGCCTGGGCTATCTAGGTCAGGGCACTTTAGACCTTTTTCAAACACATACACGTACACACACAGCGGAGATAATGACAGAAGTCTGAATAATAATACTTGTTTGGAATCTCAGTCTTAACCAGTTTTAATTTTTCTATTTAATAATTACAGTGTATCAAAACTTTATGGAGCTGCGGTGGCTCAAGTGGTTAAGACGCTGAACTGCAGGCTGTGGAAGGTCAGTAGTTCAGCAGTTCGAGACCTGAGTGTGCCGCATGATAGAGTGAGCTCCCGTCTCTAGTTCCGGCTCCTGCCAACCTAGCAGTTCGAAAGCAAAAAATTGCAAGTAGATAAATAGGTACCACTTCAGTGGGAAGGTAACAGCGTTCCGTGCGCCTTGGTGTTTAGTCATGCCGGCCACATGACCACGGAAACTTCTTCGGACAGCGCTGGCTCTTCAGCTTGGAAACGGAGATGAGCACCGCAACCCTAGAGTCGGACTCGACTGGCTTTCGAGCAAGGGAACCTTTACCTTTAGTATCAAAACCTTAACCTACTAGTTGACAACTACTGGCATAGTACTGTCTCCTCCCACCTCTATTTTCACTGGGACTTCTATTAGAGTGCCCACTGTTTAAGCTTCTGAGCAGTTGAAATATTCGTGAACATTCCAATAATGCCTCAGCAGTCAAGTTCATTTTAATCAACCAAAGCCATACTGATACAGTCACAGGGAATTCAAATGCAGCAGCCTCAGATACACCTCATATTTTCTATTGAGTTTATGCAAACTAAGCTGGAAGCAACTTAGCAAAACCACAACCTTTTCTACACACCCACAAATTCCTTGCTTAATTTTCATACCTCAGCTGTCTCTTCAGACTGACAGAAAAGTCCCTAAAATGCACTCAAAACCAAAGAAAGAGGTTTTGTCAGTTCCATCAGATTTGATTTCCTGGATCAAGCACACTGAAATTTAAGACCATCATGGAGAATAAAATTAGCGACTCAAGCTGGGACAAGCAACGCCCATCCCTTTGATGAGCAGAGGTCCATCAGTGGCTATTAGCTGAAAGGTACAGATGCGGTGGCTCAAGTGGTTAAGACGCTGAACTGCAGGCTGTGGAAGGTCAGTAGTTCAGCAGCTCGAGACCCGAGTACGTCGCATGACGGAGTGAGCTCCCATCTCTAGTTCCAGCTCCTGCCAACCTAGCAGTTCGAAAGCAAGAAATTGCAAGTAGATAAATAGGTACCACTTCAGTGGGAAGGTGACAGCGTTCCGTGCGCCTTGGTGTTTAGTCACGCTGGCCACATGACCACGGAAACGTCTTCGGACAGTGCTGGCTCTTCAGCTTTGAAACGGAGATGAGCACTGCAACCCTAGAGTCGGATCCGACTGACTTTCGAGCAAGGGAACCTTTACCTTACAGATCGAACACCCTGTCTGGGGCAGTGATGCTTTGTATTCTTGGTGTTTGGGAGGCCACAGTGGGAGGGCTTCTGGAGTCTGGCCCTGCTGATGGACCTCTTGGTGGCATCTGGTTTTTGGCCACTATGTGACAACAGAGTGTTGGACTGGATGAGTCATTGGCCGGATCCAGCATGGCTTCTCTTATGCTGTTACAACCAAGGAAGAATCCTTCAGCCTGTCAAGACTTCCTTAAGTCTTGGACATGCTCCTCTGAGTCTTGCCCTGCTCAAGAGCAACAGGGCAGAATCCAACCCTTATCCTCCCAACATACTGAGCAGAGTGTGAAGCCTTCCTCCCACTTGTGTCCCTCCTCCTGGAGGAAAAACCACTTCAGCACTTGGAGAAAAGCTTCACGCTTTGCGCAGCAGAATAGTAAGGCAGGGGTGCGATCCGCCCTAACAGGACAGCAATCAAGCTTATCCATACACAGTCCTTAGTTCCCTCTGCACAATCAGGGTCAACAAGAGACACAGGAAAGCTGAGTGCATCCAAGTGGGGCTGAAAAAAGGCTCGAGATGTCAAAATGGACGACCGGGAGTGGAAAAAATATCTCCTGCAATCTTCACCACATCGCGGTCAGGACGTCAGCCAGAGAACAAATGGAAATCTGTTCTAGACAGACACTTCATGTCTCTCTCGTCCATCCTGCTAGCTCTCTGGCATGGGGCATCAAACCAATGAATGCTACCCAGTAAAGCAGGGTGTCAAACATATGGCCCATGGGCCAGAAGCGGCCCATCCAGGGCTCTTATCCAGCCTGTGAGCAACTAGTTATTACCTTTATTGCCAGATGACAGGCTGTGCATTCTGCCCCCGTATCCTGTCCCAGTGCTAATGAGTAATGGGCGGTGGAAGTGGGAGGGTGGGAAATACTGTAAGTGTTGATGTTTTAAGCATGTTTGTATTTTGAGTTAAAAAATATCATTAATTGGATTTGGTTGAGTCCTTATAAAGTTTGTATCTCTGGTACCTGGCACACATGGCCCGGCCCAACAAAATGACATTTATGTCAGATCTGGCCCTCATAACAAATGCGGTCAACACCTCTGCAAAGCTACCTGAGAACAATCCTTGTGGATGAAAGCAGGGGGATGGGGAGGAGAAAGAACGCAGCAAATGAGCCAAGGAACTTTAAAAGAAAGGCTGTATCATAAAGTGTAGCAAGGAATTGCTATACGGCCAGTGGTCTGGAGTGCATCTGAGGCTTATTCCAATCCATAAGAAAATGCTTCAAAGTGCTTCCGCAAGGGGGAGGCAAAAATGCACCCCTATCATGAAAGTAGGAGCATCTAATGTGTACTGAGTTCCTTAAGAGTGATACACTGGGAGCAACACCACTCCCATAAAAGATGCCCATGCGTGGAAGAGAGAGGGCTTGGGGGTGCAGAATGCCTCCAGAAATCGTGCACCGTCGGGCTTCCTGCAACAGACAGAATTCTCTCTGTCCTTGGAGTCTTGCCTGCCAGAATAGTGCACATTCTGCTAATGAACAAGAAAAGGCTGGGCTTGTGTTTTCAAAAATCCCAGAATTTACAGGCTTGTTGTCTGGTGGCTGCCAATCAAATTCTGCCTAAAATGACTCTGGATGGGAGGGAAGGCTCTGACACACACGAAGATTAATGTTTCCTTAAGGGCCGCCTGGTATGCCGGGGTGGGGCGGGGGTGGGGGCTGAGACCTAGGAGATGAGCACTCAGTAGATTGGTGAAGTTAGGGATGGAGGGACTTGGCCGAAGAGGTGCAGGGTCCCTCTCTTCGGGGCTCCAATGTAGGACATGTATTTGATTAAAATTATATCCTAGCACTAGTGCTGCCAACTCCATCTGGGGGAATTCCTAGAGATTCAGGGGTGAGGAATGCGGAACTTGTAAAGAGGAGGGAGCTGACTTCTGGAGGTCAGCTGCAATTCCAAGGGAATTCCAAGCCCCATCTGGAAGCTGGCGGCCCTATATAACCCTGCCTGTACTTCATAAGAAACATCTAACAGTCAGAACACACAAAATACAGTGTTTAACCTCACAGTGCTATAACTAAAACCAGAGCCAAAAATCACAGTGATGTCACTAAAAACAGGGCCACGGGCCACAACCTGTTCTCCCCCCTGCCATAATATTTAAACTCGCAGCAAACCAAGTGAAGCTGATGGGCCTGAGATTCAGAACAAACCAGAGGAGGCACAGCTTGTCTCTCGCACTGACGGGGTTGCCAACCTCCAGGTGGTACCTGGAGATCTCCCACTATTACAGTTGATCTCCAGACAACAAAGATCAGGTCCCCTGGAGGAAACGGCTGCTTTGGAAGGCAGACTTTATGGCATTGTACTCTGCTGAGAACCCTCCCCTCCTCAAGCCCTGCGCTCCCCAGGTTCCACCCCCCAAATATCCAGGTGTTTCCCAGCCCAGAGCTGGCAACCCTACATACTGACAGGCTCGTGAAATTCACTGCTGTGGGATATGGCAAGAGCCACGATTTTATGTAGATTTAAAAGGAGATTCAACAAGTTCACAGAAGAGAGGGCCACTGGTATTTATTACCCACAACAACTAGATGGGGTCCCCATGTCCAGAGGCAGTAAGCCTTTGAATGCTTGTGTTAAGGAGCAAGATCGAGGGAAGTCTTCACTCCCATGCTTGCCTGTAGGTCTTCCGGGGTATCTGGCTGGCCACTGTGTGGAACAGGATGGTCAAATGGATGGGCCACTGGCTGCACATAGATTCTTATCAGGACAAACAGCTCCATCCAAGTCTGTTTACACACTACAGCCCTGACCTGGAAGGCACAGGCTCGCCTGATCTTGTCAGATCTCGAAAGCTAAGCAGGGTCGGCCTTGACTAGTATTTGGATGAGCGACTTCCAAGGAATAACAGAGTCATGACGCAGAGGCAGACAATGGCAAACCACCTCTGAAACGTCTCTTGCCTCAAAAACAAGTATAGCTCACGACCTAGTGGTGCATAACATGAAAGAGCTAGAACTTCCGGTTGCCAGACAATCTTAGGATCTCCTGGCTATACTGTACACAAAGCCATACAATAATTATCATTAATTACACACTACAACAGATACAATGGAAACAAGCTCTGATTTCATCACAAAAGCAAGTCAGCAGAGTAATTCCACCATAAGTTTGCTGAAAAAGAAATGTCTTATCTAGTTATCTGGAACATTTCTATGCCACCTTTCCAGACCCTGCCCCAGACAGCTCAGGACAATAAAAAAAACAAGCAGACAATGAATCAATAAAACCCACACCAATAAAAACATACCTATATAAAACAAGCCCAGTTAAAATTTTAAAACCATGCTAATCGAAAAAGCCAATAAAAACAATCCAGGATATAAAGTGTATATAGCACATCAGTCTAAAAGTGCATGGGGGGGGGGTGGACAAGCTGAGTTAGCCAACTCCAGGAAGGGACTGGAGTTTTCCCAGAATTATGCTAGTCTCCAGACAACAGAGATCCGTTCCCGTGGAGAAAAGTGCAACTGCAGAGCATGGACTCTATGGCATCACATCACTACTGAGCTTCCTGCCCTCCCTAAACTTCACCCTCCCCAAGCTCCAGCCTCCAAACCTCCACGAATTTCCCAACCTGGAGCTGGCAACCGTATATGCCAACACAGAACAAAATCTGAGTACAGCAGCACCTTAAAGACCAACCACAATTCCCATGGTATAAAGATCTCATGAGTCGAAGCCTGCTTTGGCAGCTACACCTTCGTCGTATCTGATGAAGTGAGCTTCAACTCATGAGAGCTTACAACCTGGAACATTCTGTTGGTCTTCAAGGTGCTAAAGGTAAAGGTTTCCCTTGCTCAAAAGGTAGTCGAATCCGACTCTAGGGGCAGTGCTCATCTCTGTTTCCAAGCTGAGGAGCCACTGCTGTCCGAAGACGTTTCCATGGTCACGTGGCCGGCATGACTAAATGCTGAAGCACACGGAAACACTGTTACCTTCCCACTGAAGTGGTACCTATTTATCTACTTGCAATTTCTTGCTTTCAAACGGCTAGGTTGGCAGGAGCTGGGACCAGAGAGGGGAGCTCTCTCTGTCACGGGGCACTAGAGTCTCGAACTGCTGAACTACTGACCTTCCGGTCTGCAGCTCAGCATCGCAATCTAAAATGATACCAATAAAACAGTCCTCAGGCTAGGAGCAGACCATAAAACAGCCTTTAAAAAGATGGCAAAGGAACAGGTAGACAGCTAATATGCTGTCTAGTAGAAATACCTACAGATCTCCCCCCATTACATATTACATATCTGCAGCTACGACGAAATACTGCAAGTCTCCAGTGCTCTCATTCCCCCCCCCCCGCAGGAAATGAAACCCTGCAGCATTATGCAACAACTGGGTATTAATACTTAACAGTCACACAACATACTAAAATGGAAGCACCTTCTCCTACTTTCTCTGGGATGGGAGGTGCTCTAGGAGTTTGACCCTCACACCTTGTTGATTCTGCAAAGTGCTTCTGAAAGGCCCCAGAGGAAAAGGAAGTGTAATCTCATTAACTGTGCTCAAAGCACCCCCTTGCTACGGTGCCGCCATTCCTATGTAGCTAATGACAATATTTGGCACCAACACAGCGTGCCTTTTATGTGCTAAAGGCTCAATGGGCATTAATAAGTTAAACACATGCATGCACACCCACTTCTCTCCCTGGTGGCAGGTGAACATTGTAATTAGGATGTTGAACGCAAAACCGATGGAATGAACTCGCGACGAGCACAACTCCAGCAAGAAAAGAACAGCCTGTGAACACTGACAAGGCTGCTGCCGTTTCACAAGACGCAGGGGGAAGGGGAGAGAAGTCCTCTGTTTCCCCAACAGGTCAACCCTTGCCTTTGCTGTGCTGTTCACAGGGCATTTATGAACACATCCATGTGCATCTGTGAGCCTCCACCTATCACAACTGATGGGTACCCGTTTGACAAAATGCTTGTTGACGAGGAATACAGAATGGGAGTCAGACAGGGGCACGAAGGCAAGGGCTTGAAGGTTCCAGAGTTCAGCAAATTCAGAATGCACCAGGTTGCCTTCTCTTCAAAACATTCGTGCTCCCTCTGGCACATACGCACACATGCGCAGACTTTTTATATATAACTTCCATGAAAAGCCGAACAAGTTCCGTGAAAAGCCAAATAAGAACATTGTCAGTTCTTAGGCAGAATGGTCTCTTATAACTGTGCCTACAAATCTCTCAGAAAACGTCAGAAGCTTGCTCTGGGATCTTTGTCTGGATACGTTTATCAGAAAAGTAGGATGCCAGATAAAAAAAGGTGGAGCCTGAAAGGCGGTTTATACACTCAGATGAATCAGGGTGAAGCTATTTCTTCAGAACCATATTCTCTCTCACACACACATTCATATCCTACCCTTCCTCCACGGAGCTCAGAGCAGCTAACATGCTTCTCCCTTCCTCATTTTCCCCTTCACAACAACCCTGTGAGGTAGGCTGAACTGGCCCCAGGTCACCCAACAAGCTTCCACAGCAGAGTGGGGATCTGAAGACAGGTCTAGCAGACTGACACACCAGCCACTCCAGCGGTTCTACAGCAGGATGTCCCAGGAAGAGCTGAGGTTTGAATACTCCCCCTCTTCACTGGACACACAGAACTAGCAGTTCACTGAAAGGGGGTGTCCGGGGTCAGACTTCCCATCCCTGCACTTCCCTCCAGGGTGACAGAGGCCTCCAGACTGTGCCAAGGGAACCACCCAGGGAGGACTGGCAGAAGCAGCTTCCCAGATTGCCACAACACCCAGAAACAGCGGGCAGGCCAGCAGCCAACCCTCCCTCCCAGGGCCAGCAGCAGAGGCACAAGGGTGGCAGAGAAGCAGCAGAACCTGCTACAAGGAATGGCCTTCTCCTCATCCGTTGTGGGAGCCTGGAAGGCTTCTTTGGAAGGGCAGGGCAAGGAACAGGCTGCAGTGACCTCCTTAGGCCAGCAGGGGCCAGAGGAGAAGGCTTCCCATGTGGGAGGTGCAGGGGAAATGAGATCCCAGGCATGCAGCTGCCAATTGGGCCTCAGACCTGCCACTCCCATAGGCCCATCCCCCAGGATAGAGGGAGCGGGTGAGGCCAGAGATGTCCCTCCCCCAGGTGGTCCTTTAAAAGGAAGAACCAGGGAGAATCCCATAGGCCCATCCCCCAGGATAGAGGAAGCGGGTAAGGCCAGAGATGTCCTTCCCCCAGGTGGTCCTTTAAAAGGCGCACGCTGGAAGAACCAGGGAGGAAGGGACAGACCTCACCTAAGGCAACCAAGGAAAGGTTACTGGCAGGAGCGGGAGCCAGAGAGGGAATAGGGTGCTGTAAAAAAAACCCTTCTCACTCTTT
>NW_015167081.1:634032-641136 GCF_001447785.1 Gekko japonicus
CCTAGGACAAGCCCTAGTAAAGGAACCCTGAAGAAGGAGACAGCCCCGGACTCCAGGCCAACACCAGAGTTTGACTTTCCTCTCTGTTATACTCTTAAGAAAAAAGCAGTTTTCCCGACACATAAAGGACCCTTCAAACATTTATTTAGCACGTTTTTTGTTATCCCACCTATCTCACGAGGTGCTCAACTTACATAGTTCTTTTCCCTTGTCTGTTTTATCCTCACCACACCCCTACAAAGTAGAGTTGGGCTGAGAAAGGGTCCCAGGACCACACATCGCATTTCACAGCAAGCGGCGATTTTAACTCTGGGCTCCCCCCCCAACCCACCCAACTCTCACATTGCTACAACCACACACCCACTCTTTAACTTACCTACAGCCTGAAATGGTGCTGTCCTGGAAGGGCTTTGCCATTTGATTCTGCTGCAATTACTACTTGGCCCCAAGAATTTAGAGCATATGGTAGAGCATGAGATAGCCACCCTGACCTGGATAGTCCAGGCTAGCTGGATCGCGTCAGATCTCGGAAGCTAAGCAGGTTTGGCCCTGGCTAGTGTTTGGATGGGAGACCTCCAAGGAATACCAGGGTCACTACGCAGCGGCAGGCAATGGCAAACCATCTCCGAATGTCTCTTGCCTTGAAAACCCTACAGGGTCACCATAAGTCAGCTGTGACTTGACAGTAAAAAAAAAATAACGGAGACAGCTGCTGTCCATCCAACAGCCCTTTAACATTGCTCATGATTCAGCAGTCTTGTTTTTGTCTTCAACGAAGACAGGAGGCTTGAATGCAGAATACAAATGCAAAGTGGGTCCGTGCTGAGCAAGGTAACACTAACTACTTGCTGAGCATCAGTTTTATACCACGCTGTTATACTCACTGTGCAAAGGGCACATAAAATGTAATTACACATTTGATCCATGGGCTAAAAGTTCTTTTAAAACTAAAGAACCCCTGGGAAGCTAGAAGAGATGGTGGAAATAGACCACACATGCTGCAATATTAAAATAGTGGGCAGCACGACTCCAGAGTAAACCACCTGCCAACTGCAGCCAGCCATGAGCTTTACAGTTATTAGGACTACACAGCAAAGGCCAAATCCTGGGGGCCTCTCCAAATGCACAGTTGCTGCTCAGGTTTTGAATAAACTCCAGATTGACAATTTCTGAGAACCTGCTTGAAGCTTTGAGGGGGAGGGAGATTCCCAAGTGATTTAAAGCAGGCAGCCCTGAATACATTCAAGATTAAACATTGCCCAAAGCAGTGTATTTGATGAGCCCCTCAAAACAGAGGCTAGATGGCCATCTGACAGCAATGCAGATTCTGTGAACTTAGGCAGAGGGAGGGCAGGAAGGATTGCCTCAGTTCTTGTCGCCCTTTTTTACATAGCCAGGGAAATGCTGATTGCCACTTTGGGGTCAGGAAGCAATCCTGGAGGGTTTTTTGGTCATCTTCTGGGTGTGGAGGGGGAGGTATTTGTGAACTTCCTGCATTGTGTAGGGGGTTGGACTAGATGACCCTGGAGGTTCCTTCCAACTCTATGATTCTAATGAACCTGCATTTCTAAGGCTCTAGGGCAGGGGTGGACAACCTTCTTGGCCTGAGTGCCAAAAAGCCCTGGGACTTCTCCCTACAAAGATGACAGCAGACCAGCAAGCAGGGGCAGTGGAAGACAAGGACTGCGCTTGGCTAGATATGCTGGGTGCAAGCTAAATTGCAGCAGCTCTGCCCCCCCCCCCGGGGGCTTGTCTCAGTCTCTTAGGTGGAGAACAGGCCCAGTATTCTTAGAAAAATGGTTTGGCGTGCTGCTGTTCAGTATGCATACAAGGGGCTACCTACTCCTGTGCTCTGTATGTGTGCGTAAAGTGCTGTCAAGTTGCAGCCGACTTATGGCGGCCCCACAGGGTTTTCAAGCCAAGAAACTAACAGAGGTGGTTTGCCATTGCCTGCCTCTGCACAGTAATTCCTTGGTGGTCTTCCATCTAAATATCAACCAGCGATGACCCTTTTGGCCTCTGAGATCTGAGAAGATCAGGTTAGCCTGAGCTGTTCAGGTCAGAGCTGCGAGCACACTCCGGTGATAGGATCCTCAAATACCCACCCAGCAGCCTCCCTGAGGGACAGACAATGCAAAGCAAACAATGGCTATTATAATACTGATCTCCCAAGAGAACTAACACAACAGACCATCTGAGATGGAAAACATGGTGTTCAGAGCATCTGCGCATTGGTGCCCAGCTGCTGCTCTTACTCAAAAATCTCAGAGGCCTACTATGCACAGTTGTTTTCCCTCGCTTTCACTGTCCATGTCCATTGGGTTTTCTTTGTCATTCTGCATTGATTTTCCTCCTTTCGACTCTCCCTTTCTGAGAGTATTTTTCTGCCGATTTTTCCCTTGTTTCACTTCCAAGCCAAAGGTAATTCAAAAGCATACAGATTCCCTTGGACCCCCCCCCCACACCCTTTTGCTGCCCATGAAGGTCACTCCCCAACCAAATCACAGTTGTTCCACCCACTCTGCACATTCCGCCATCCTCCCCCTTCATCGGTGCACAAGCTCCATTTCCCCTTCATTTAAAAAAATGTTTGACAAGCAGCATGAGTCTAGCAATATGAGACTATCGCTAGTCTCGGATCGCTGAATAGCGAGGTTTAGTTCCCTCCTGGTATTGACTTGAAAAGGGGATCGGAGAGGAGGCAAGCTGAAGCATCCCCAGTGCAAAACAACAACAGGATTTCAGTGCTGCATGCAAATAAAATAAGGGAGGTGGGATCAACAGCGTGAAATGAAATTGACATGTAAAGAGAGAGACAGACACTGGGATGGGAAGCTTAAAGCTTTGAAAACATTTTTCCCTTTCATTTTGGCAGTGTCTGGAAGCCTAACATTAAAATGGCCAAAACAGCAGAGATACACAGAAGGGAGTAAGTAATACATAAGATACAAAGGATCAAACCGTGCATAAATAATGAAAAATAATATATAATATATTCAGCAATAAATGAGTATGATAATCTGAACCTATACAAATAAAGTAATAATTCTAAATATAATATGGTAATCAGAAACTCAGGAGTTCATGGTCCAAATGCAAAAACAAGTCCTATGAATAAATCTTCAGAAAAAGGCCAATTCAAATTCCTCAAAAGGGTCCAAATATGTTCATAATTCCTCTTGCAAAATCCTTGTCACACCACTTGCCCCTTTTCTGCCAGCACAATTTGCATGGGGGAAAGTGGGATGGGGAGTAGGTAGGGTTGCCAAGAATAAAATGCCAGCCTAACCTGTTTTACAATTTGGGAAAGTTGTTAGAACCTGCCTTGGATGGAATGGGTTTGGCTCAGGCTATTGGTTTCGCAGGTTTGCTTCATTCAGACCAGCGTGTGTACTGTTTTGGTGGTAGTTGTAGAATGAATTATGAAAGACTGTCCAGATTCCATCATCCCTTTCTGGTGTTTTGGTAGAATTCGGGCCAAAACTGAGAAGATGGGTCATTCTGCCCAAGACAAGTTCACATACAAATTTTAAGAAGAACTTATCTTTTTCTGACCACCTTAAAACCAAAGGAAAATGTAAAAATTGAGAAAGGGAATAGATACTGACTGATGGGCAAAAATGTGTGAGAAAAGAGGAACTTAAAAAATGGGAGGGGTAAGATAGACAAGGAGAAGAAAAAACCCACAGGATTACTGTATGTTCTCTAGTCACGTGACTCTGACAACTCTCCGGGTGAGTGGAGCCCACTATTGCAGAAACTGGTTTGTTAGCACTCTGGTACTATTCCTACGGAAAACTTGGTACTATTCCTACGGAAAACTTGTACGTTACAGAAGACAATATGAGGTTCCTGCTGCCAGGCAAAATCTACTTTCTGACTTTGCTGTTTCTCTCTTATCTGCGTGTGGGTGAGTTTCCTTTTTGACAGCTGTTTTTCTCTTCTTTTAAGAACCCTGTTTTAAACCTATGGAATCTAACAACTGATGTATATATTACACAGAACATGAAGGGCTGTACTACTTCAAATGAGGGCTTTGAAGGATTTCCTTACTTTTTTTTTTTTAAGCCACTCCTGGACAGTAGAAAACTATCCAAAGGTCATACTGAACTTTACTTCGTGTTGGGAGTAATTTTTATAGGGGGAAGCATTCCAAAATGAGATCCCTACCAACAGTAGGAATCTGGTAAAGAGCAGAAGTCTTAACACCTTGCAAAAGAGACTGCTTGGACTAAGAGCTGGGAGATCTTGGGCCAGTCATATATCTTCAGCCTAACCTACCTGGCAGGGTTATTGTGAGGATAAAATGGAGGAAAGGAAACAATGTAAGCAGCTCTGGGTCCCCATTGCAGACAGGATGGAAAAGGAACACAGGCCATGCAATGTACAGATCAGTTCTTACAGTGGCTACATGCATCAGTTTGGTAGTATGGAAAGGAATGGCTCTACAGTTGTCCCTATGCTGTTGAGGTCATGTAGAAATCCCAGATGAGGAAGCATCGACTCTACAGAAACTGGAGTGGGAGGAGGCAGTGTATTACGGGCCTGAATTTTCACATGTTATCTGTTAGTGCATTCTGGGTCACACAAGAACTAGGTCTCGTGTTCCCTCTAAGCTGAGTTAGTGTGAGCTAGCTCACAGCTTTTTAGCCTCCGGCTCACACATTTTTGCCTTAGCTCAGGAAGGATGGCTCCAGAGCACACTAATTAATGCAGGAGCCAAATCGCTTGCTCACAACTTTAATGCAAGTAGCTCACAAAGTAGAATTTCTGCTCACAGGACTCCACAGCTTAGAGGGAACCTTGACTAGGTCTTGGAAAGAAGAGGGAAGAGACCCTCAGATCTGCTCCATCCAGCAGTGGGAAACGGAGAAGAGAGGGTGGGGTTCCTGGATTCCTTTCTCCTCCCTGCACCCAGGGATTCCCAGAGATTTGCTCACTCATCTCCCAGTGGTGCAGGAAGTGATGCCCGTTGCCTAATCCCATTGCCTCCTGGATCCATGCTACCAGTGGCCTGAGGTGCTGCAGTGTCCTGCTGCCACTCTTCATTTTAATTAACAAGTTATTGTTCCAGTGCCACACGGATTATTGTTGGAATAAAATAAAATACCACAGATTGCCTGGTACAGAATGTGTTGAGTGTACTTAGAGATACAGAAAGAATTTGACAGGTCGTGTAGTCCATAAGTAAGTCCCACTTCACAGAGTTTGAGAACTGCCTTAGGAGGATCCATGTCTTGGGTGATGAGTGGACATCTTGCACTGTGCATAAACCTTCAAGGATGAAGGATAAGGGTTTCGAGTAATGGGAGATTTGGGACCTTTCTGCATTTGCTTGCCACTCGAGATTTTCTCAGTGTTCGAGGCAATTTAAGTCCACGGCAAAACAGCATCCAAATAAACCAGGGCAATAGCAGACTGAAACCAAGCTGGCCACTGAAGGGAGGTAATGTAATGCAGAATGGGGGGAAAACCCAGAATAAAAAGAAGGTTGAATTCGATTTTAGTGCAGAATGGGGGAAAAACCTGTATTAAAAAGAAGGTTGAATTCGATTTTAGTGCAGCAGGACACTGCAGTGAAGATGGATCAAAGGAGAGAGCAGAAAGGGCCTTGGTTGTGAGGAATATGAGAGAGGTGTCCTTGTTACAGGGGATTTGCTGGGCTAACTGGATGTCACATGCAGTAGGAATCAGTGACCACAGGGCATGTTGACACCAAAGAAACTGGGCAAGGTAATGATGGAAGGAAGGAAGATTTCAGCAGTCATAGCCTTGAAGTCCAATACTAAGGAAGCATTTTCAGAAATGATCTATTCCACATGCAGAGCTCGCTAAAGAGGCCGGCTGCAGAATCTAAATTTGATGATTTTATACTGTTTTAATCTTGTTTTATATGTGGGCCTTATTGCCCTCTTGTAAGCCGCCCTGAGCCCGCTCGCGGGGAGGGCGGGGTAAAAATACTAATAAATAAAAATTAAAAATAAATGTGTGGATGAAAACAGTGGCTTTGAGAGGAAGGATATAGATGTATTTACCAGTGCAGAATGATAAACTAGGTAGTCTAAGAGGAAGAAATCATTCCACAGGCTTGTTGTGTGTGTCTGTGTGTGTGTGTGTGTGAGAGAGAGAGAGAGAGTGCGCACGTGCATGTGCATGTATGTAAAAACAAATATCCAAAACTAATAGACCCCAACACTAAAGTATCATTTTCTTGATCAAAACACTGAGGAATCTATAGAGAAAGACGCTGGAGAGTCAACCAAACTGGTCTAGTGGCACCTTAAAGACTAACAGTACTACATGATTGTCTTTGACAAATGCAATTATGTTGTATAACCATTTTTCCCTTCCCCCCTTTTTCTGTACCCCAACTGTTTTTCTAAAATAAAAAAAAAATGTTAGTGTGTGTGCGTGTATGTGATCATTCAGAAGTAATTTGCTGGCCTCAATAGTGTTTTTACATGTCTTTCAGACTCTTCAAGGACACCTCAGCCTGTTTTAGTAATCCAGACACCAGCTGCTGTGAAAGTGATGGAAGGTTCTACACAGCGCATGGAGTGCCGCATAGCACCCCAGATTTACCTCCCAATTTGGTATATTCAGTGGTTGAAGAATGGAACAGAAAGTGCATTAACTAACTCAAGCCGAATGTCAATAATTACAAGAGATAAAGAAAGATTTAGTCATTTGATTCTGAGCAAGACTGAGATAGCAGATTCTGGAATCTACAGGTGCATACTTCATGACTATGAAAATCGTCCCTTTCCCAGTAATGGAACACAGCTGACCGTTGATGGTAAGATATTTTCTTCAAAATCACATCTTGTATTTGTAGGAACCTTTGACTTCTTTCACAGGTGCAGGTTGTGTGGAGACTGGTAGACCACGGTGAGAACTGTAGCTATTGAACAATTTGCATCTTGAAATAGTGTACTATGTAATTCTTCCAAAATACGAACATTAAGGGAAAATATTCCTTTCCAGTTTTTTCAAAAGTATGATGGATATTCCAGTAATGGATCGATGGAGACAATATTGTTTCTCACACAAGCAAAATACACAGTCCATTTCTTCTGTTTACCTGTTTCCGTTCGTCCATTCCTG
>NW_015167081.1:641226-643879 GCF_001447785.1 Gekko japonicus
CCTTGAACTAGACATCTGTACTGGTACCCTTAGAAGGGAACTGTCGGCTGGTATACCATGTTACCCACAGAACGTGTAATGAAACCCCAGGGGCTCCTTCCTCCAAGGCTCTGCAAGCAGGCAATTTCGAAAGAAGGGGCACAGGGAGGAAAGGGTGCTTAACCCTTCCCTGTCCATCCCTTTCCCACTCCAACTCCCCTTCCCAAACCACTTTTCACATGGCAAAGTGGTAAATGTATGTTTGTATCCCTCCTCCAAACCATCCCCACTTAAAGTTTCAGTGTTTGGTACTTGCATTTGCATGGAAAAGTTGGTTCTGTGTTTTCATCCAGTATGGCCACTTTTCTCCCAGGGTCTACCTCTGGTAGGGCTTATATCTTTTCTGTAGATTTTCCAGAAAGGGTTTTAGCCCACCTTTCTCATAAAAGGGATTCAGGGCAGGTTACAATGTTTTTGAAAACACAACTAAATACAACAAGCAATTAAAACCTTATATATTACACAGATTAAATCGGACTGCAAAACTTATCTACTGAAAGACCTGTCTAAATGAATTGATCTGATGCTGCCACTGCTAAAAATGGGGGGGGGTGTCTTCCTGCCCTGCATTCATAGCAAGGAGCCACCACTGAAAAAGCTATGGAGTGGGCAGGTGCTGATCTAATCTGTTCACATGATAACACTCTACGTAGACATTGGCCCGAAGAATGCCAACTGCTGCTCAGCAGAGGATTGGGAGAGGTGGTTCTAAAGATGTGTGGTTCCTAGGGAATGAAGGGGCTTTCCAGGTCATATCTAGCACCTTGAATTGGACCTGATAATAAATAGGGAGCCAATGCACTCGTTTAATTGAATATGCGAATTGTGACTAGGTCTGGATATGAAATGAGCCACAACGCTTTGCACTAGCTGAAGTGTCCAGGTCATCTTTAAGGGCAGCCCCATGGAGAGCCTATGACAATAGTCCAGCCTCAAATTTACTATCACATGGATCAAAGAGGTCAGATCATCCAGATCAATACTGTGGTTACATATAAACCTATGCTGGTAAATAAAACAAAGTGTGAGTCCAGTCGCATCTTTAAGACCAACAAGTTTAATTCTAGGTATAAGCGTTCGTGTGCGTGCACACGTCTTACACACAGTGAAACAGAGTTCCACAATTGTCTGTTTCACTGTATTTGAAGAAGTGTGCATGCACAGGAAAGCTTATACCTAGAATTAAACTTGTTGGTCTTAAAGGTGCCACTCAAACTTTGTTCTATTGCTTTAGACAAACATGGCTATTCACCTGAAACTATGCTGGTAAATGTGCCTTTTAAGTAGATCTGACACCATTTTAGGAGGTAGAATTCTAGATAAATTCAATAGCAGAAGCTTGCTTGGGGGGGGGGCATTTTAATTGAATATGCGAATTGTGACTAGGTCTGGATATGAAATGAGCCACAACGCTTTGCACTAGCTGAAGTGTCCAGGTCATCTTTAAGGGCAGCCCCATGGAGAGCCTATGACAATAGTCCAGCCTCAAATTTACTTTTCACATGGATCAAAGCGGTCAGATCATCCAGATCAATACTGTGGTTACATATAAACCTATGCTGGTAAATAAAACAAAGTGTGAGTCCAGTCGCATCTTTAAGACCAACAAGTTTAATTCTAGGTATAAGCGTTCGTGTGCGTGCACACGTCTTACACACAGTGAAACAGAGTTCCACAATTGTCTGTTTCACTGTATTTGAAGAAGTGTGCATGCACAGGAAAGCTTATACCTAGAATTAAACTTGTTGGTCTTAAAGGTGCCACTCAAACTTTGTTCTATTGCTTTAGACAAACATGGCTATTCACCTGAAACTATGCTGGTAAATGTGCCTTTTAAGTAGATCTGACACCATTTTAGGAGGTAGAATTCTAGATAAATTCAATAGCAGAAGCTTGCTTTTTTTCTTTTTTTTTGGCATTGAATAGTTTCCTGAATCAAAACAACCTGGCAGGTTAGGTGTGATATTTCTAGCCATGTTCCTGGTATGTAGAGAGTGTTTAAAAGAATTATCACAAAGCACTCAAACAAACACGCCCATCTTCATTCTGAAGTGGTAAAATCCTAAAACAGTAACCTGGACTTGTTCTTTAAGTGTGGATAGAGATGTAAAATTTCCAGAAATTTTGAAGCTCGGAAAAAAACCTGTTTTCCCCCCCGTTTCTTTTGGAAAAAAACGGAAATTTTCAGAAAAATTGAAAAAAATGCTACATTAGCATTCCTTTTGTCTTTTCTAGATTGAAAGTCATTCTGTTACTTTAGGAACATAAAATATGACTATGGACATTTTTACTTGGCATGAAATTATCACAACTAGCATATTAAAAATATAGTGTATCCAAACAATTATTACAAACAGAATACCCACCCACATGCAAAAACAAAACTGAAACCTTTTTCTTTTCTTGTGACAATAGCACCTCCTAAAGGAAGAAATGCATCTTGTTCTTGCTTTGGAGAGTTCAACTTGTAACCTAGGACTTGCTTGTCCTCAGTGCACAGAAATTAGATCAATCTGATACCATACATATTTTTTAGAAATGATTTGGAAAATATTTGAACACCTTGTCTTAAAATATTTTATTCATCATGTTAAAATAAAACGTTCCATAATCA
>NW_015167081.1:644693-646756 GCF_001447785.1 Gekko japonicus
CTGAGTCCAGTGGCACCTTTAAGACCGACAGGTTTAATTCTAAGTATAAGCTTTTGTGTGCATACACACTTCTCCAGACACAGTGAAACAGACTTCCACAACCGTCTGTTTCACTGTATCTGAAGAAGTGTGCATGCACATGAAAGCTTATACCCAGAATTAAAATTGTTTGTCTTCAAGGTGCCACTGGACACAAACCTTGTTCTATTGCTTTAGACCAACACAGCTAACCACCTGAATCTAAGACAGGAAACCCGGACTTGTTCTTTAAGTGTGGATCCTTCATCTTCCAGCTGCAGTTAGCAGTGAACTGTACTTTAACAGAGTTGGGTGATAGTGGAAAGTGCTGTCGAGTCACAACTGACTTATGGTGATCCTGTGTGGTTTTCAAGGCAAGAGACATTCAGAGGTGGTTTGCCATTGCCTGCCTCTGTGTCACGACCCTGGTATTCCTTGGAGGTCTCCCATCCAAATACTAGCCAGGGCCTACTCTGCCTAGCTTCTGAGATCTGATGAGATTGGCCTAGCCTGGGCTATCCAAGTGAGGGCTAATGGAGGTAAACATTAGTATTTCCCCCAGGGCAGGGATTACCGATTTGATGGTGAATCAGATACCAGAACACATCAACCAACCAGAAGGGACAAATGTTACCATTGAGTGTAGATTCAGGACTGTCAGTGATTACAGTTCCACAGATGTGAGATGGTACAGAAATGAAACGAAGCTGAACAGCGCTGGAGCCTCACTCAGAATAGAGCTGGACCTGGAAGGAGGCTTTACTTCTCTCACTCTAACAAATGCTGCTGTGGGTGATTCAGGGAACTACAGATGCCAAGTGGAGAGCAGATCCAGGAACCTGACAGGATCAGGAAAGGCATCTAGTGTTGCCATCACAACAGGCAAGTGCCGTCCTCGTTCTAACTGGCTGCTATGAGAAGAGCAGAGAAAATGATAGAGATGTGCGCACAGGACAGCACCTTCTGTGAGGGAACTCTCATATCCCTCAGATACTGTCCAGAGGTCACTCAGTGGAGAGCGGCTGAGCTTCCCTGAACAGCCTGCCCTCCATCCAGGCAGGGCCGGCCTGTCATGGATAATTTTTAGGCAGCGGCTTAGAGCAGCCCCTTAAGAGGAGGCGCCGAAAGACACTCCCCCCCCCCGCATGACCTGGCGGCAGAGGCTGGCTCTAGCCCCTCCCGGATCACCCCCCACCATTAACAATTTCCCCCCACAATTGGTAGCGACAAAAAAGTATTGGGTGTGGCCTCCAGGGACACGAGCCAATGAGGAGGCCTCAAAATCATGGCTAATGCCCCAGGTGAACAGAGTATGTACCATGAGCCATAATCCTTTGCAGCTCATAGATCAATGGGTAAAGGGCACCATGAAGGTATAGTTAGTATTTTGTAGACTTTGCAGGAGGTACCTCAACTGCCAGCTCTCATGCCCCCCCAATTTCCTCTCGTAGTCACACCTATTATTTTTATCCTTTGTGGAGACTTGAGAATTACAGGGGGTCATTTGGGAGCACTGGTAATCATTTTGGATTTAGTGGTATTTTTCTGATAATCAGCGAACAGTCAGCTTTCCAACAATACAGGAATTAGGCATGCTCAAGCTTCACAATTGCCTCAAAATGTCATCCTTACTCTAGATCAGGTGTGGCCAAACTACAGTTTGGGAGCCACATGTGGCTCTTTCATACAGTCTAATTTAATGTTAATAAAAAGCAAATCTGCATATTTTCCAATTAAAACGTGTGATATTTGTTCATGTCTTGTGGCTCTCAAACATATCACGTTTATTCTGTGTGGCTGTTACATTAAACAAGTTTGGCCACCCCTGCTCTAGATACAGATTAGAATTATGTATGTAACTAGTAGCAAAGCCCGTCGTGGCGGTAGACGACGGGCCCTAGATAGGAAAAAAGCGCGAGTGGAAGGGAGGAATGGAGAAGAGGAGGTAGAGAGAGAGAGACAGAGTTAGAAAGGGGGGAAAGAGAGAAAAGGGGGGGGAGACAGAGTGGGGTTAATGTTAGTAATTTGGAAAGAAAGGAAGGAAG
>NW_015167081.1:648026-658263 GCF_001447785.1 Gekko japonicus
AGCGTCTTCTGAGTGGCATTTTTTCCGCCCATACACTAACGGGGCGCATTTTAGAATTCTGGTACCCAAAACCCTTTTATAATATAGGAGAGATGGGATTAAATCTTTGAATAGGCTGCTGTGATGTCACAGCATGTTCAAGAGCTGCTGAGGGAAAGAATCTTGTCATTGAATTTTGGAAATGTGTGGGAGTGCTGTGAAGGAAAGGGAAGGTTGTCTGTGAGGAAACTTCCCTCCCCTCTTCTTAGCCAGGGGAGAGAGATATTTGGGTGGTGGACATTTTGTGTCAGGGATATGGCATCCACAAGTATTTAACCTTTGGGAGAGTTCTGCATCTCCCTCTTTACCCATCAAACTCTTTTGCCAGAATGCTTCTTGTGTTGCAAATACAGAGAAGAACTCTCCCTTCGGCAAAAATTATTATTATTGCCAGGTTTTTGCCCTGGATCTGAAGTTTCAGAGCTTTAACGTCCTTCTCAGGGCTCATCTATACATGATGGTTTCTTCCATGTTTACTTAAACAAAATGATCTGAGCATTTTTTTCAATGTTGCTGCTTTTCTTGCAAATTTAGCTGCCAGGATGGCTTTATCACAGACTAGAATGGGGCAGAGAAGGGAGGGAGGGAGGGAGTTAAGCTTTTCACCCTGAAAGCTTATTTTATCCAATGAAGAGAAATATGGGTACTTGTACATTTTCCTGAGCAGCAACGGGTCTTTCTTTCTTTCTCTTCTTTTTGCAATAAAACAGTGGAAAAGGGTAAAGTTTCCCTGCCTCTCACCTACATCCTTCTTCTTCTTGATAAAGCAATAACATCAGCTACATTTGCAAAAGGGAAAAAATCATTTAGCAGAAAAATAGAAAAGATTATAGCACATACATGACTCCTGGCCATCCCCCCCCCAAAAAAACAACAACACAAATTGCCCTAAGGTCTCAACTGCATGCTGCAATTTCTTCTATGTCTAAACAATTTTCACTTTTTTTTTTGCTGATTTAGGTACCCAGAACACAGAATACGACAAGCAGCTGGGTACTAGAATTGCCATCATTGGAGTCGGGGTTAAAGCTGGAGCCGCCATCCTCTTGTTGGTGGTGGCCGGTGTCCTTATGTGGAAGCGCAGATCCAGTGGTTAGATTTTCTCCTGTGACTTGTATGAGCCTTGAGAGATCAGAGGCATCCTGCATCTTTCTATTAAGAAGAGATGCCAAGAAAGCTTGCTGAGGGTCTAGTAGCCATGAGAGCTAAGTGGAGCCTCCCTGTTCAATGCAGTATACCTTTGTATACTAGTTGCTGCTGTGTGGCAAACAACAGGGACAGCCATTCATCCTAGAAGTGATCCAGCAGGACTCTCCTGACATTCTTACAATTGGAGACAGTTTTCCCTTGCTTTCACCGTGCATGTCTGTCAGGTTTTCTTTGTCATCCTGCATTGATTTCCCTCCCTTCAGCCCTCAGTCTGCTTTCTGGTCGCTGTTTCCCCGGGTCTTCTGAGAGTGGTTTTGTGCCAATTTTCCCCTTGTTTCACTTCCAAGCCAAAGGTAATTCAATCTGATTCTTTCAGACTTCCCCTCCACCCTTTTGCCACCCCTCGAAGGTCACTCCTCGCCCACATCACGGTCATTCCACCACCACCCCTTCTTCAGTGGTGTACAATCTCCATTTCCCCCTTGTTTTTAAATTTTTAATTTTTTGACAGGCAGCATGAGTTTAGCAATATAAGACTATTGCTAGTCTCCAATCACTGAATAAAAAATTTAAATGACTGGGGGGAGTTTAAAAGGAGCTGTGCAAGGTTTCATTCCTTGCTGGTATTGACTTGAAAGGGGGCTCAGAGAGGAGGCAAACAGCAGGATCCCCAGTTCAAATGGGGTGGGTGGGTGAGTTCAGTGCTACATGCAAACAAAATAAAGGGGGGGATCATCAACAAGGTATGAAATTGACATAAGATGTAGAGAGCGAGAGAGACTGGGATGGGAAGCCTAAAGCTTTGAAAACATAGTTTCCTTTCATTCTTTAGTGAACAAAGTTGGGGAGGGGGACCATTTTGGCAGTCTCTGGAAGCCTAACGCTAAAATGGAGGCTGAGCCACATGGACTTTCTGCAAACCACTGAACTCAAGAATTGCTTGGGATCTATCCATTTGGAGGAAGAGCGCAATCCGCACATGACAGGCTTTAAAAAAACTGCCACAATCATCACCTATGTGCAGGATCAAGTTAGAGAATCACAAAGAGAAAACCACACAACTGTGCAAGGAAGGGCAGGAAATTAGCCTTATTATGCATCTCTGCTAGGGCATCAGTGAAAATACCAATCCATTTTTTTCCCAATTTAGTGGCACAAGATTAAAAAAGCTCTCCAGAGCTTCTGCCAGAGGACTCCTCCCCCATACTAACTGCAGCCCTGTGTAAAGTGTGGTGGAGTTGCAGCCAACTTTGCATAAGTGTACATACCCACACACGTTGACAATGATACACACGTTGCCAACGATCACAGTTTGCAAAGCCAGTGTCGGTGGGTTCTAACGTGCATTCTGTACACTCAACATGTTTCCCCATATTATGAAAGCATGTGACTCCTTCCCATTTTTCACAATGGCTGATAATAAAGCAGAGAATCCCCTAAAGCTCCACAATATGGAAAACTGGGCTTTGCAGCTGCTTGCCAGTTTTAGGAAAAGTCTGGTCAGCTTCAACAGTTGGTTTTCCCCCTTTGCCTGCCTTCCTTTCTGTTCCCTTTCAACCTGGAACCCTTCTGCATGCAACAGACATGCTCTACCACTGAAACACAGCCCCTCCCTAAAGAAGACAGTTGAGTCAGATCCCTGCCACAGTACCTTTGAGACTAGACTACTGTAATGCACTCTACGTGGTCTGCCCTTGACGTCAAGTTGGAGGCGCCAATTAGTGTAGAGTGCTGCAGCTAGGTTATTATCAGGAGCCAGGTGGATCACCCATTCTGCAGTCACTCCACTGGGTGCCCATCATTTACCAGGTTCAATTCAAGGTATTAACTGCCACATACAAAGCCCTCCATGGCCTTGGACTGTCACAGCCACACAACTGCCGTTCCTCCTATCTTCCATCTTGACAGCTTTGCTCATCTGATCAGGGCCTTCTGTCAGAGCCACCCTGCAAGCAAATGGGCAGGATCAATAAAGTCCTGTGCTTGTGCAGGCTCTACTGTGGAATGGCCTGCCTGAGGCAGCCAGGAAGGCTCCTATGCCTCTGCCATTCTGCAAACTATGCAAAGAGGGCATCTTCATAACATTAAGAAGCATATACTATAACAGAGTGGTTCAGAAAGGCACATAAAGTGAAACAGAGAACCATTTTGCCAAGCTTTAAAGAAACGAGGCAGCTGTTTAACCTGATTAGAGGCTTCTGTTCTGCTTTGTATGATACTTGGAAGGCTTTGTTTCCAGTCTATCTACAGTCCTGAGGAAGTCTGACTGAAACCACTTATTTACAGTCCAGAGGAACGCGTCAACTGCTTCATCCTGTCAACAGAAGAAAAACTAAAGAGACTCTGCTTGTGAGAATTAACACCAGTTGGTGTATATATATATGTGCTCATTGTGCTGTGGCTATTGACTATATAGATTGATTATAAAGGGTGTTATTGTTATTATTATATTATTTATTGGATTGTTTCACATGGCGTTTGTTGTACTTATGATGTGTGTATTAGCCTGCTGCCGCTGCTTTAATTTCTACTGATGTAATACGATTTTCTTCATTCTGTATCATTTCTATCTTTGTTCAGATTTCTGTAAACTTGGGGTTCTCCTCCTACTCATTGCATTGACTTACACCAGGCAATCCACCTCGATTCTCAGTGAGAAAGGTGGACTGCAAAAATAGTAAATAAATAAACTGGAGGCCAAAGGACTCATGTTAAAATTATCCTGGGCTTCCAAAGGTGTCCCGTTCTTTGGCAGCCACTGGCTGATATCACAGATGGACCATGAGACTTGGTACACAAAGGCTGCGGTCACACGGAACGTTAGCCACGCAAGAGAGATGAAAGACAGGCAGATTTTCCAGGCGCAATCTCACCGGCACATCTGGGAAGCGTAGCGCTTTCGTGGCACAACCGAGGCTTCCCGCCGAAAACGCGCAGCAAAAAACTAGTACCTCGGAGGTACTAGTTTCCGGAAACCGTGGGGCAAGGGCGGGCGTCTGATCGCATTTCCAGTGGCATCCGGTGCCCGCCCATGTCCCCTTGCGAAAAAGTTTTTTTTTTCTTCCAAGTCTCCATGGATGCGCACACGCACCCAACGGAGCACGCGCATTTGTCGTGTACACAAAAAAAGAAAACCAGTTTGCCGCACCGCGTGCTTCTTCGTTGCGCTCAGGCGTGTCCTGTGATCGGCACCTCTCCCTACCCACGGAACCTCCACGGTACCGCCACAGGACCTCCACAGGAGGTCTGATCGCTTAACCCACGCGTTAGTTTGCCCCGAGGCAAACAGCTACGCTTCCCCCCCGCAGTTTCCTGCCCGTGTGACCAGAGCCAAAGGGCTTCAGCCTCCCCTTCCCCACACTGTTATCCTGAACTGAAACAGTCTGGGGGAAGGAATTTCCTTGCCCACCGCAGAAGACCATGCGGCCATTCCAGGGGGTGAACCACTGCCTTCTCCTTGTCTTGCCTACTCTCCATTGCCTGGCAGCCCCTCTCCCTGTTTCGGGGGGGGGGACCCTGCTGATCCTGCAGAGGAGCGAAGGCCAGAGCTGCCCACATCTGACCGCAGGCAGAGCCAAGAGCCCCAGGGGCTAAGCCTCCCAAAGGGGCTCCAAACGGCGTGCTAAATCAGCCTCCTGGTCTTCCCAAGCCCGCAACAGCCACTCAAAATGCAGCCACGAGCTACAGAAGGTGGTGCGATTTGCCTCCATTCAGCTAAGCAGAATGGAATCCAATCTGAATGGAGGCATTAAAATTAAAGATGATTTTCAACATCTCCAAATGGCCACATTTTCAGCCAGCCAGCTAGCCATTGATCTGAGTAAGTGTCTACATACGCGTCAGATACCGAGCAGAGAGCAAGATGTTCAACAGAAAAGAGAATGGAGGGACATATTAATTACAGCAATTTTCCAGAAATGAAGGCCAAAGCAGGTTGGATTCACAGGGATAGGAGATCTCAGCGAGCAGCCGATTTGCTAGCACAAGGGCAGCAGAAAAGGGTGACTGGTTTGCTGTCCCCATCTTCGCATATCTGTTGAGAACTGCCTCTCTCACAAGGAGCAGTGGCCTTCCTACCCCCTCCTTTGCGCTAACAGAAAAAAGGAGTCTTCGGAACGGGGGGGGGGGAAGGCAACTTAACAAAGACAATATTGGTACAACCGAATGTTGATACTAAAGCAGAATCCAGCTACAAAAGGAGTGACAGACAGTTTTATTTCTCATGGGGGAAAGAAACAGTGAGTACAGACACTAGTTTCCCAGTATCAAACTAAATGCACAACAAAACCAAGACCTCAACGTTGCGAGCAATTCTTTTCACGGCACCTTATAGCACCTTTTCCCTGAGCCTAAAAGGTTTGTTTTTGAATTGAGTGAACCACTGCTCCTCAAAAAAACCTACCACCGAACTCATGCAGAGATGCAACAGGCAGCTTCTTCCTCCAGGTGGGTCATTCTGCTACATTCTTACATCAAGCCTTTGCAGAGCTACTCCTAGTCTAGTGCCTCTGAAATCAATGGGCTTAGACTGGAGTAATTCTGCATAAGGTAAGACTGCACGGGAAATGATCCTGCCCCTTCCCACAGCAGAGGCCCACAGGAAAGAGGGAAATCAGAGCACTAAATCATGCAGAGATGTCGTGGGCAGCCTCCTTGACTATTTTGGTTTCCCACAGGCCTTTTATCATGAAAGTACATTTACTTCCCTATGGCACATTTAGCAGCTCTTTCACGGCGCAGTTTGGGAACGAATGGCCCAAAGCACAGTGTGAATGGCTCCCGAGTCACTTGACCTACCTTCCAACAGTAAGCAGCCAACTTCCCAAGTTCTAACTGCTAAAACAAGCAGGGTCGATCTAGCGTTCATTTGGACATTACATAATCCTACCAAATAAGGCGACCCTGATACCAGATTGATTAAATCTGTTCCACGCATCCAAGTAACAATGGCAATAATCACAACGATCTAATGAAGTGATTCTTAAGAGGGGGGCCATACACCCACTTAGGGGGTGATTGACAAACCTTGCGGGGGGGGGGCATTCAGAACTTTGGAAGGCATTTAAGATTAGAGCCGCCTGTCCCTACACTTGCAGTGACTTCCGAAAACCAGTGGAGATAAGAGCTGTTTTATTCTGCCCACCCCACCCTCTCCTGGGCCCTTCAAATAGCAGCACCGAGCAAATAGGAACCGGGCTTAGCCCATGGCCATCAGGGACAAGGGGCTCACTGAAAGTATCTCAGAGAGCCATGCATCATATGCACATATATCTAAAGATACCGCTACCAATAAAGCTGCTTTGACTGGATTGCTGGTTTTACGTCCTAATTTTTTGCTTGGGAGGTATTTGATGATAATGCTGCATATTGTGGCAGAGGGTAAATTAAGAACTGCTGATCTAACCCATGAATTAGCATTCTAGTGCTAAATCCCATTGATGGGGGGGAGGGAGGGAGAGCACTCAGGGAGCCCTGGAGCAGCCAAAGATAACCCCTTCCCATCATCCTCTACTTCTGAACGCCACATGGCGTACACGGGATCTGCTCCTCCCTTCCAGCCTCTGACCCGCGCTGCCATTCCAGGTCCTGCCACCCAATTGCCTTCTGACCTCAATGCAAAGCACGGACTAGATGCAAGGCAATGCAATCCAATTTGGCTTCCATTAACTTTCCACCCTGTGCACCAACTAACATTAATCTCTGCCCTGGTTGATACAACAGTGACCACGTTCGCCCCCTGCTCTTGACCATTTAAAGGGTCCATGCGCCCCGCCTGGCATCACAGAGACATTGACCTGCTGACTGTATTTTCTGTCGGATGTTTTCTCTTCCCCTCCTTTTTTTGTTTGTTCTCAGCATGCTAGGGTGCAACGGGATACCAGCCAGGCATGCCCTCTGCCCAATTAAGCTGGTTACGCATCGTACAGGACGCAAAGAGGCCTTAACACCACAACTGGAGACCTGTGGCCCCCCCTTTTGTTTAACATCCAACCTAATAAAGTGTTCTGGAGCACTCCAAAGGCTGCACGTTGTTTTAGGACAATGTGGTTAGTCTTCATAAGTAGTATTATGTGGCTTTTGTTTCTGGATTTTGCTTCAGACCAACATGGCTACCTTAAGCCTCTTTCCGTTCATCACCCCGGCTCCCAACATACCCCGGAGTCTGTATCCCCTGTCCCGTTCTACAACAGCCTCTAAATCCTACAGGAGGTATTCTCCCCAGGGGTACCATCAGTGCACCCAACTGCCATTCCTGGTGGCTGGCTGCCCCTCCACTTCCACTGGGGACCGATGGCCCCTCTGAGCTGTGGAGTCTTGTGAGCAAAAATTCTACTTTGTGAGCTGCTGGCATTAAAGCTGTGAGCGAGCAATTTGGCCCCTGCAGAAATTAGTTTGCGCTGGAGCCATCCTTCGTGAGCTTAGACAAAAATCTGTGAGCTGGAGGCTAAAAAACTGTGAGCTGGCTCACACTAACTCAGCTTAGAGGGAACCCTGCTGGGGACTCACCAAAGCTGGGCTTTGCCTCACCTCCAGACGCTGCACAAAACCTTTCCATACAAATCAGACACACACTTGCACTTACTCATTTGTATCCCACTGCTCTCCCCAACTGGGACTCCGAGCGGCTCAGAACATCGTTCTCCCTTCCCCCATTCTCCCACAACAACCACAACCCTGTGGGGTAGGCCAGACTGAGAGTTTGTGACGGGTCCAAGGTCACACAGCAAGCTTCCACAGCATAAGTGGGGACGGAAACCCAGGTCTCCCAGGATCCTAATCCAACACTCTATCCACCACACCATGCTGGCTCTCATAACGTATGGCCGGGGGTAGAAGAGAATAACCAGCAACCTGCCTGCATCCCCCAAGCCTCCCCAGAATCCAAACACATAATAATAATGATAATAATTATTGTATGGCATTGTGTGTAGTATAGCCAGGATATCCTAAGACTGTCTGGCAGCCAGAAGTTCTAGTTCCTTTAGTGCTATGCACTTCTAGATGGCGAGCTAAACTTGTTTTTGAGGCAAGAGACTTTTCAGAGCTGGTGTACCATTGCCTGCCTTTGCGTCATGACCCTGGTATTCCTTGGAAGTCACCCATCCAAGTACTAGCCAAAATTCTACAATTATGCAATGCCAGTGGAGGATATGCATTGCCCACATAACCAAACACCCCCCCCCCAAAGGCTGGTTCTGAGACCATTTGAGAAACCATGCCTTATATTATTCTTTATATACATCATCATCAGGCACATGTACCGCTCATGAAAACCGCTGCTTTTGCCTCTCCTTTGTGCTCCAAGCAGACTGCAATTATGCCAGCACAGACCTCCCTGACTCTGTGAATCACCTCTGGCTACAGCCTCCCGGCAAACCTGCCTGTATGTCAACACTGACAACACCCGCAGGAACAGCGTTGAGCTAATTGCCAGCTTTGCATCTCACAGAGGACGCCTGAAAAAAAATTGATTGCCATCCCACCTTCTCTAAAAACAAAAACATTGTAACATCCAGCCTGATTTCAGAGTTCTGGTGGGCCCAAAAGCTTGCACAGCATTTTGGGTCAAACTGGCTGGTTCTTATGCAAGGTACAAGGCAGGATTTTGTTATCACTTTTACTGAAGCTGGACCTAACGTCACAAAATGTTAACAACCCACTGAGCCGTTGCTCTCTTTGGCTTCCATCCTGGAATACCCAAGATCAGACTATGGTTTCCATTTAAAAAAAGAAAAGACTTTAAGAACTGAAATAGAACAGAACAGTAATTATTTATTCCTCCCCTCAAAGTAATTTTAAACAAGGAGCAAAGCGAATTCCTCCTGCGAAAAGATGCCTGCAGTTCTACATGTGTCCACTAGGAGAAACGTCGCTCCATTGCCAAGCCTGTTGCGGGGCGGCGGAGGGGCAGGGCAGGTGGGTCCCCCCATGCCGGCACTTGCTACAAAATTCCCCCATCATAAAATCTTTTTTTTTTAAAAAACGAAGCTGCTACCTACATGGCTGCATTCTCGGCTGCTCTCAGAAGACCAGGCATGTCTGCTGCTGCCGCCGCCGCCTAGGTCTTCTTCTTCCCTACCAGCATATTTTAGGTTGCAAAACCCTCCGTGGCAGAACCGAAGGGAATCAAAGGTTTCGTTTAAATGGATCCAACCCCCCCCCATGCCCCGAGGTTTCAAAGCGAGCGGCATCTGATTCCCACCTACCTTCCCTTTAACACGGAAGCGCCGGACGTGTGCGGCGGCTGCCTGCGGCTACTGGGGGAATACTCTGTCTCTGCTCAGAGGCGCTCTTCTCTTCTCTTGACTATCACTTCACATGCTCCAGAAGCGGAGCGGCCGCCGAAAACAGCAGGTTGAGAAGACCGGCCTCGGTCTTGCGTTAAAAAAAAAATAAAAAATTAACACACGAACCTGTTCCTTAAGGGGTTTTTTTTTTTAAGGAGAACCGTCAGACACGTCACGCGTGACCCACAAGCAGGGCTCAACTTGCGCTCCCCAACACGTGCCTCACGCTCGCCCGTCAAGTCCCTTGCCGCCGGCCAGCCCGCCAGCCAGACCGTGTCATGTGTGACCGAACGCGAGTCCCGGCCCCTGGGCGCACCCCGAGCCCTCTTCTCTCCCACGCCGGAGCGAGGCTCTGCGCCCGAGGCGAGGCAAGGCAAGGCAAGGCAGCGACTCTCCCCGCCCTTCCGCGCCCGCTACTTACAGCTCCGGACTGGTCGCCCAAGCAGCGCTTCTCACCGGGCCGCCGCCAGCATTCCCGCGCGCCGCCGGAGACCGAGGCGGCGAGTCCGGCAACTGGCCGCAGCTTCCCCGGACCAGCGGCGGCCGCTTCAGTCGAGCCCGGGCGGGGGGCTCATCGTCGTCGTCGCTCGATCCCCGCCCCTCACTCTCCGGCTGGCAGCGGCGACTCGGCCCCGCGGCAGCTCCCCGAGGCGCAGCACAGCCGCCACCCGCCGGGCCCTTTCTCGCAGCAGCTCCTCCGGCGGCGTCTGAGCCGCGGCTGGCCTGGGCTGGACTCAGCCCCGCGCTTGGCAGTGCGCCGC